>NW_027513642.1:0-159149 GCF_048772815.1 Callospermophilus lateralis | reverse complement strand
AGGAGAGAACAGAGGGAAACCTAAATATAAAAACTGCTACTGTAGACGAACGCTTCACTAGAAGAACAGAATTGGGTGAGTAAGTGGGATTTTTGTACTGATCCATCAGCAACCAGGTATCATCAAGATTGGCGGAAAAAATATTTGCTGGTATTTCGGAAACTCGTTATTTCTTAGAAGCTGGCAACCCCTCTCAATGAAAGTGCTTTTCCACAGTCTGTGCCTAGGGCTACTTGAAGAGGAAACAAACCATAGAGACAAAACTGAGAACTCATTTATTTTGTCAAGTTTCAAAGAGCTACTAAAAACCATGTTGGATTTAGAGTTCCAAATTCATCTATCTAAATAGGAGAGAACAGAGGAAACCTAAATATAAAAACTGCTACTGTAGACGAACGCTTCAACCTAGAAGAACAAAATTTGGTGAGCCAAGTGAGATTTGTGTACTGATCATTACCACCAAGTATCATCAAGATTGGGTGAAAAATATTTGCTGGTATTTCGGAAACTCGTAATTTCGTAGAAGCTTGGCAACCCCTCTCAATGAAAGTGCTTTCCACAGTCTGTGCCTAGGGCTACTTGAAGAGGAAACAAACCATAGAGACAAAACTGAGAACTCCTTTATTTTGTCCAGTTCCAAAGAACTACGACAAACCATGTTGGATTTAGAGTTCCAAATCATCTATCTATATAGGAGAGAACAGAGGGAAACCTAAATATAAAAACTGCTACTGTAGACGAACGCTTCAACCTAGAAGAACAGAATTTGGTGAGCCAAGTGGGATTTGTGTACTGATCATCAGCAACAGGTATCATCAAGATTGGCGGAAAAAAAATTTGCTGGTATTTCGGAAACTCGATATTTCTTAGAAGCTTGGCAACCCCTCTCAATGAAAGTGCTTTTCCACAGTCTGTGCCTAGGGCTACTTGAAGAGGAAACAAACCATAGAGACAAAACTGAGAACTCCTTTATTTTGTCAAGTCTCAAAGAGCTACTAAAAACCATGTTGGATTTAGAGTTCCAAATTCATCTATCTAAATAGGAGAGAACAGAATGAAACCTATATATAAAAACTGCTACTGTAGACGAATGCTTCAACCTAGAAGAACAAAATTTGGTGAGCAAAGTGGGATTTGTGTACTGATCATTACCACCAAGTATCATCAAGATTGGGTGAAAAAATATTTGCTGGTATTTCGGAAACTCGTTATTTCGTAGAAGCTTGGCAACCCCTCTCAATGAAAGTGCTTTTCCACAGTCTGTGTCTAGGGCTACTTGAAGAGCAAACAAACCATAGAGACAAAACTGAGAACTACTTTATTTTGTCAAGTTTCAAAGAGCTACTACCAACCATGTTGGAATTAGAGTTCCAAATTCATCTATCTATATAGGAGAGAACAGAGGGAAACCTAAATATAAAAACTGCTACTGTAGACGAACGCTTCAACCTAGAAGAACAAAATTTGGTGAGCCAAGTGGGATTTGTGTACTGATCATTACCACCAAGTATCATCAAGATTGGGTGAAAAAATATTTGCTGGTATTTCGGAAACTCGTAATTTCGTAGAAGCTTGGCAACCCCTCTCAATTAAAGTGCTTTCCACAGTCTGTGCCTAGGGCTACTTGAAGAGGAAACAAACCATAGAGACAAAACTCAGAACTCCTTTATTTTGTCAAGTTTCAAGGAGCTACTACAAACCATGTTGGATTTAGAGTTCCAATTTCATCTATCTATATAGGAGAGAACAGAGGGAAACCTAAATATAAAAACTGCTACTGTAGACGAACGCTTCAACCTAGAAGAACAGAATTTGGTAAGCCAAGTGGGATTTGTGTACTGATCATCAGCAACAGGTATCATCAAGATTGGCGGAAAAAATATTTGCTGGTATTTCAGAAACTCGTTATTTCTTAGAAGCTTGGCAACCCCTCTCAATGAAAGTGCTTTTCCACAGTCTGTGCCTAGGGCTACTTGAAGAGGAAACAAACCATAGAGACAAAACTGAGAACTCCTTTATTTTGTCAAGTTTCAAAGAGCTACTAAAAACCATGTTGGATTTAGAGTTCCAAATTCATCTATCTAAATAGGAGAGAACAGAATGAAACCTATATATAAAAACTGCTACTGTAGACGAATGCTTCAACCTAGAAGAACAAAATTTGGTGAGCAAAGTGGGATTTGTGTACTGATCATTACCACCAAGTATCATCAAGATTGGGTGAAAAAATATTTGCTGGTATTTCGGAAACTCGTTATTTCTTAGAAGCTTGGCAACCCCTCTCAATGAAACTGCTTTTATACTGTGTGTGCCTAGGGCTACTTGAAGAGGAAACAATCCGTAGAGACAAAACTGAGAACTCCTTTATTTTGTCAATTTTCAAAGAGCTACTACAAACCATGTTGGATTTAGCGTTCCAAATTCATCTATCTATACAGGAGAGAACAGAGGGAAACCTAAATATAAAAACTGCTACTGTAGACGAACGCTTCAACATAGAAGAACAAAATTTGGTGAGCCAAGTGGGATTTGTGTACTGATCATTACCACCATGTATCACCAAGATTGGATGAAAAAATATTTGCTGGTATTTCGGAAACTCGTAATTTCTTAGAAGCTTGGCAACCCCTCTCAATGAAAGTGCTTTTCCACAGTCTGTGCCTAGGGCTACTTGAAGAGGAAACAAACCATAGAGACAAAAGTGAGAACTCCTTTATTTTGTCAAGTTTCAAAGCTACTACAAACCATGTTGGATTTAGAGTTCCAAATTCATCTATCTATATAGGAGAGAACAGAGGGAAACCTAAATATAAAAACTGCTACTGTAGACGAACGCTTCAACCTAGAAGAACAGAATTTGGTGAGCCAAGTGGGATTTGTGTACTGATCATCAGCAACAGGTATCATCAAGATTGGTAGAAAAATATTTGCTGGTATTTCGGAAACTCGTTATTTCTTAGAAGCTTGGCAACCCCTCTCAATGAAACTGCTTTTCCACTGTTTGTGCCTAGGGCTACTTGAAGAGGAAACAATCCGTAGAGACAAAACTGAGAACTCCTTTATTTTGTCAATTTTCAAAGAGCTACTAAAAACCATGTTGGATTTAGAGTTCCAAATTTATCTATCTATACAGGAGAGAACAGAGGGAAACCTAAATATAAAAACTGCTACTGTAGACGAACGCTTCAACCTAGAAGAACAAAATTTGGTGAGCCAAGTGGGATTTGTGTACTCATCATTACCACCATGTATCTTCAAGATTGGGTGAAAAAATATTTGCTGGTATTTCGGAAACTCGTAATTTCTTAGAAGCTTGGCAACCCCTCTCAATGAAAGTGCTTTTCCACAGTCTGTGCCTAGGGCTACTTCAAGAGGAAACAAACCATAGAGACAAAACTGAGAACTCCTTTATTTTGTCAAGTTTCAAAGAGCTACTACAAACCATGTTGAATTTAGAGTTCCAAATTCATCTATCTATATAGGAGACAACAGAGGGAAACCTAAATATAAAAACTGCTACTGTAGATGAACGCTTCAACCTAGAAGAACAGAATTTGGTGAGCCAAGTGGGATTTGTGTACTGATCATCAGCAACACGTATCATCAGGATTGGCTGAAAAAATATTTGCTGGTATTTCGGAAACTCGTAATTTCTTAGAAGCTTGGCAAACCCTCTCAATGAAAGTGCTTTTCCACAGTCTGTGCCTAGGGCTACTTGAAGAGGAAACAAACCATAGAGACAAAACTGAGAACTCCTTTATTTTGTCAAGTTTCAAAGAGCTACTACAAACCATGTTGGATTTAGAGTTCCAAATTCATCTATCTATATAGGAGAGAACAGAGGGAAACCTAAATATAAAAACTGCTACTGTAGACGAACGCTTCAACCTAGAAGAACAGAATTTGGTGAGTAAAGTGGGATTTTTGTACTGATCATCAGCAACAGGTATCATCAAGATTGGCGGAAAAAATATTTGCTGGTATTTCGGAAACTCGTTATTTCTTAGAAGCTTGGCAACCCCTCTCAATGAAAGTGCTTTTCCACAGTCTGTGCCTAGGGCTACTTGAAGAGGAAACAAACCATAGAGACAAAACTGAGAACTCCTTTATTTTGTCAAGTTTCAAAGAGCTACTAAAAACCATGTTGGATTTAGAGTTCCAAATTCATCTATCTAAATAGGAGAGAACAGAGGGAAACCTAAATATAAAAACTGCTACTGTAGACGAACGCTTCAACCTAGAAGAACAAAATTTGGTGAGCCAAGTGAGATTTGTGTACTGATCATTACCACCAAGTATCATCAAGATTGGGTGAAAAAATATTTGCTGGTATTTCGGAAACTCGTAATTTCGTAGAAGCTTGGCAACCCCTCTCAATGAAAGTGCTTTCCACAGTCTGTGCCTAGGGCTACTTGAAGAGGAAACAAACCATAGAGACAAAACTGAGAACTCCTTTATTTTGTCAAGTTCCAAAGAGCTACGACAAACCATGTTGGATTTAGAGTTCCAAATTCATCTATCTATATAGGAGAGAACAGAGGGAAACCTAAATATAAAAACTGCTACTGTAGACGAACGCTTCAACCTAGAAGAACAGAATTTGGTGAGCCAAGTGGGATTTGTGTACTGATCATCAGCAACAGGTATCATCAAGATTGGCGGAAAAAATATTTGCTGGTATTTCGGAAACTCGATATTTCTTAGAAGCTTGGCAACCCCTCTCAATGAAAGTGCTTTTCCACAGTCTGTGCCTAGGGCTACTTGAAGAGGAAACAAACCATAGAGACAAAACTGAGAACTCCTTTATTTTGTCAAGTCTCAAAGAGCTACTAAAAACCATGTTGGATTTAGAGTTCCAAATTCATCTATCTAAATAGGAGAGAACAGAATGAAACCTATATATAAAAACTGCTACTGTAGACGAATGCTTCAACCTAGAAGAACAAAATTTGGTGAGCAAAGTGGGATTTGTGTACTGATCATTACCACCAAGTATCATCAAGATTGGGTGAAAAAATATTTGCTGGTATTTCGGAAACTCGTTATTTCGTAGAAGCTTGGCAACCCCTCTCAATGAAAGTGCTTTTCCACAGTCTGTGTCTAGGGCTACTTGAAGAGCAAACAAACCATAGAGACAAAACTGAGAACTACTTTATTTTGTCAAGTTTCAAAGAGCTACTACCAACCATGTTGGAATTAGAGTTCCAAATTCATCTATCTATATAGGAGAGAACAGAGGGAAACCTAAATATAAAAACTGCTACTGTAGACGAACGCTTCAACCTAGAAGAACAAAATTTGGTGAGCCAAGTGGGATTTGTGTACTGATCATTACCACCAAGTATCATCAAGATTGGGTGAAAAAATATTTGCTGGTATTTCGGAAACTCGTAATTTCGTAGAAGCTTGGCAACCCCTCTCAATTAAAGTGCTTTCCACAGTCTGTGCCTAGGGCTACTTGAAGAGGAAACAAACCATAGAGACAAAACTCAGAACTCCTTTATTTTGTCAAGTTTCAAGGAGCTACTACAAACCATGTTGGATTTAGAGTTCCAATTTCATCTATCTATATAGGAGAGAACAGAGGGAAACCTAAATATAAAAACTGCTACTGTAGACGAACGCTTCAACCTAGAAGAACAGAATTTGGTAAGCCAAGTGGGATTTGTGTACTGATCATCAGCAACAGGTATCATCAAGATTGGCGGAAAAAATATTTGCTGGTATTTCAGAAACTCGTTATTTCTTAGAAGCTTGGCAACCCCTCTCAATGAAAGTGCTTTTCCACAGTCTGTGCCTAGGGCTACTTGAAGAGGAAACAAACCATAGAGACAAAACTGAGAACTCCTTTATTTTGTCAAGTTTCAAAGAGCTACTAAAAACCATGTTGGATTTAGAGTTCCAAATTCATCTATCTAAATAGGAGAGAACAGAATGAAACCTATATATAAAAACTGCTACTGTAGACGAATGCTTCAACCTAGAAGAACAAAATTTGGTGAGCAAAGTGGGATTTGTGTACTGATCATTACCACCAAGTATCATCAAGATTGGGTGAAAAAATATTTGCTGGTATTTCGGAAACTCGTTATTTCTTAGAAGCTTGGCAACCCCTCTCAATGAAACTGCTTTTATACTGTGTGTGCCTAGGGCTACTTGAAGAGGAAACAATCCGTAGAGACAAAACTGAGAACTCCTTTATTTTGTCAATTTTCAAAGAGCTACTACAAACCATGTTGGATTTAGCGTTCCAAATTCATCTATCTATACAGGAGAGAACAGAGGGAAACCTAAATATAAAAACTGCTACTGTAGACGAACGCTTCAACATAGAAGAACAAAATTTGGTGAGCCAAGTGGGATTTGTGTACTGATCATTACCACCATGTATCACCAAGATTGGATGAAAAAATATTTGCTGGTATTTCGGAAACTCGTAATTTCTTAGAAGCTTGGCAACCCCTCTCAATGAAAGTGCTTTTCCACAGTCTGTGCCTAGGGCTACTTGAAGAGGAAACAAACCATAGAGACAAAAGTGAGAACTCCTTTATTTTGTCAAGTTTCAAAGCTACTACAAACCATGTTGGATTTAGAGTTCCAAATTCATCTATCTATATAGGAGAGAACAGAGGGAAACCTAAATATAAAAACTGCTACTGTAGACGAACGCTTCAACCAAGAAGAACAGAATTTGGTGAGCCAAGTGGGATTTGTGTACTGATCATCAGCAACAGGTATCATCAAGATTGGTAGAAAAATATTTGCTGGTATTTCGGAAACTCGTTATTTCTTAGAAGCTTGGCAACCCCTCTCAATGAAACTGCTTTTCCACTGTTTGTGCCTAGGGCTACTTGAAGAGGAAACAATCCGTAGAGACAAAACTGAGAACTCCTTTATTTTGTCAATTTTCAAAGAGCTACTAAAAACCATGTTGGATTTAGAGTTCCAAATTTATCTATCTATACAGGAGAGAACAGAGGGAAACCTAAATATAAAAACTGCTACTGTAGACGAACGCTTCAACCTAGAAGAACAAAATTTGGTGAGCCAAGTGGGATTTGTGTACTGATCATTACCACCATGTATCTTCAAGATTGGGTGAAAAAATATTTGCTGGTATTTCGGAAACTCGTAATTTCTTAGAAGCTTGGCAACCCCTCTCAATGAAAGTGCTTTTCCACAGTCTGTGCCTAGGGCTACTTCAAGAGGAAACAAACCATAGAGACAAAACTGAGAACTCCTTTATTTTGTCAAGTTTCAAAGAGCTACTACAAACCATGTTGGATTTAGAGTTCCAAATTCATCTATCTATATAGGAGACAACAGAGGGAAACCTAAATATAAAAACTGCTACTGTAGATGAACGCTTCAACCTAGAAGAACAGAATTTGGTGAGCCAAGTGGGATTTGTGTACTGATCATCAGCAACACGTATCATCAGGATTGGCTGAAAAAATATTTGCTGGTATTTCGGAAACTCGTAATTTCTTAGAAGCTTGGCAAACCCTCTCAATGAAAGTGCTTTTCCACAGTCTGTGCCTAGGGCTACTTGAAGAGGAAACAAACCATAGAGACAAAACTGAGAACTCCTTTATTTTGTCAAGTTTCAAAGAGCTACTACAAACCATGTTGGATTTAGAGTTCCAAATTCATCTATCTATATAGGAGAGAACAGAGGGAAACCTAAATATAAAAACTGCTACTGTAGACGAACGCTTCAACCTAGAAGAACAGAATTTGGTGAGTAAAGTGGGATTTTTGTACTGATCATCAGCAACAGGTATCATCAAGATTGGCGGAAAAAATATTTGCTGGTATTTCGGAAACTCGTTATTTCTTAGAAGCTTGGCAACCCCTCTCAATGAAAGTGCTTTTCCACAGTCTGTGCCTAGGGCTACTTGAAGAGGAAACAAACCATAGAGACAAAACTGAGAACTCCTTTATTTTGTCAAGTTTCAAAGAGCTACTAAAAACCATGTTGGATTTAGAGTTCCAAATTCATCTATCTAAATAGGAGAGAACAGAGGGAAACCTAAATATAAAAACTGCTACTGTAGACGAACGCTTCAACCTAGAAGAACAAAATTTGGTGAGCCAAGTGAGATTTGTGTACTGATCATTACCACCAAGTATCATCAAGATTGGGTGAAAAAATATTTGCTGGTATTTCGGAAACTCGTAATTTCGTAGAAGCTTGGCAACCCCTCTCAATGAAAGTGCTTTCCACAGTCTGTGCCTAGGGCTACTTGAAGAGGAAACAAACCATAGAGACAAAACTGAGAACTCCTTTATTTTGTCAAGTTCCAAAGAGCTACGACAAACCATGTTGGATTTAGAGTTCCAAATTCATCTATCTATATAGGAGAGAACAGAGGGAAACCTAAATATAAAAACTGCTACTGTAGACGAACGCTTCAACCTAGAAGAACAGAATTTGGTGAGCCAAGTGGGATTTGTGTACTGATCATCAGCAACAGGTATCATCAAGATTGGCGGAAAAAATATTTGCTGGTATTTCGGAAACTCGATATTTCTTAGAAGCTTGGCAACCCCTCTCAATGAAAGTGCTTTTCCACAGTCTGTGCCTAGGGCTACTTGAAGAGGAAACAAACCATAGAGACAAAACTGAGAACTCCTTTATTTTGTCAAGTCTCAAAGAGCTACTAAAAACCATGTTGGATTTAGAGTTCCAAATTCATCTATCTAAATAGGAGAGAACAGAATGAAACCTATATATAAAAACTGCTACTGTAGACGAATGCTTCAACCTAGAAGAACAAAATTTGGTGAGCAAAGTGGGATTTGTGTACTGATCATTACCACCAAGTATCATCAAGATTGGGTGAAAAAATATTTGCTGGTATTTCGGAAACTCGTTATTTCGTAGAAGCTTGGCAACCCCTCTCAATGAAAGTGCTTTTCCACAGTCTGTGTCTAGGGCTACTTGAAGAGGAAACAAACCATAGAGACAAAACTGAGAACTACTTTATTTTGTCAAGTTTCAAAGAGCTACTACCAACCATGTTGGAATTAGAGTTCCAAATTCATCTATCTATATAGGAGAGAACAGAGGGAAACCTAAATATAAAAACTGCTACTGTAGACGAACGCTTCAACCTAGAAGAACAAAATTTGGTGAGCCAAGTGGGATTTGTGTACTGATCATTACCACCAAGTATCATCAAGATTGGGTGAAAAAATATTTGCTGGTATTTCGGAAACTCGTAATTTCGTAGAAGCTTGGCAACCCCTCTCAATTAAAGTGCTTTCCACAGTCTGTGCCTAGGGCTACTTGAAGAGGAAACAAACCATAGAGACAAAACTCAGAACTCCTTTATTTTGTCAAGTTTCAAGGAGCTACTACAAACCATGTTGGATTTAGAGTTCCAATTTCATCTATCTATATAGGAGAGAACAGAGGGAAACCTAAATATAAAAACTGCTACTGTAGACGAACGCTTCAACCTAGAAGAACAGAATTTGGTAAGCCAAGTGGGATTTGTGTACTGATCATCAGCAACAGGTATCATCAAGATTGGCGGAAAAAATATTTGCTGGTATTTCAGAAACTCGTTATTTCTTAGAAGCTTGGCAACCCCTCTCAATGAAAGTGCTTTTCCACAGTCTGTGCCTAGGGCTACTTGAAGAGGAAACAAACCATAGAGACAAAACTGAGAACTCCTTTATTTTGTCAAGTTTCAAAGAGCTACTAAAAACCATGTTGGATTTAGAGTTCCAAATTCATCTATCTAAATAGGAGAGAACAGAATGAAACCTATATATAAAAACTGCTACTGTAGACGAATGCTTCAACCTAGAAGAACAAAATTTGGTGAGCAAAGTGGGATTTGTGTACTGATCATTACCACCAACTATCATCAAGATTGGGTGAAAAAATATTTGCTGGTATTTCGGAAACTCGTTATTTCTTAGAAGCTTGGCAACCCCTCTCAATGAAACTGCTTTTATACTGTGTGTGCCTAGGGCTACTTGAAGAGGAAACAATCCGTAGAGACAAAACTGAGAACTCCTTTATTTTGTCAATTTTCAAAGAGCTACTACAAACCATGTTGGATTTAGCGTTCCAAATTCATCTATCTATACAGGAGAGAACAGAGGGAAACCTAAATATAAAAACTGCTACTGTAGACGAACGCTTCAACATAGAAGAACAAAATTTGGTGAGCCAAGTGGGATTTGTGTACTGATCATTACCACCATGTATCACCAAGATTGGATGAAAAAATATTTGCTGGTATTTCGGAAACTCGTAATTTCTTAGAAGCTTGGCAACCCCTCTCAATGAAAGTGCTTTTCCACAGTCTGTGCCTAGGGCTACTTGAAGAGGAAACAAACCATAGAGACAAAAGTGAGAACTCCTTTATTTTGTCAAGTTTCAAAGCTACTACAAACCATGTTGGATTTAGAGTTCCAAATTCATCTATCTATATAGGAGAGAACAGAGGGAAACCTAAATATAAAAACTGCTACTGTAGACGAACGCTTCAACCTAGAAGAACAGAATTTGGTGAGCCAAGTGGGATTTGTGTACTGATCATCAGCAACAGGTATCATCAAGATTGGTAGAAAAATATTTGCTGGTAATTCGGAAACTCGTTATTTCTTAGAAGCTTGGCAACCCCTCTCAATGAAACTGCTTTTCCACTGTTTGTGCCTAGGGCTACTTGAAGAGGAAACAATCCGTAGAGACAAAACTGAGAACTCCTTTATTTTGTCAATTTTCAAAGAGCTACTAAAAACCATGTTGGATTTAGAGTTCCAAATTTATCTATCTATACAGGAGAGAACAGAGGGAAACCTAAATATAAAAACTGCTACTGTAGACGAACGCTTCAACCTAGAAGAACAAAATTTGGTGAGCCAAGTGGGATTTGTGTACTGATCATTACCACCATGTATCTTCAAGATTGGGTGAAAAAATATTTGCTGGTATTTCGGAAACTCGTAATTTCTTAGAAGCTTGGCAACCCCTCTCAATGAAAGTGCTTTTCCACAGTCTGTGCCTAGGGCTACTTCAAGAGGAAAGAAACCATAGAGACAAAACTGAGAACTCCTTTATTTTGTCAAGTTTCAAAGAGCTACTACAAACCATGTTGGATTTAGAGTTCCAAATTCATCTATCTATATAGGAGACAACAGAGGGAAACCTAAATATAAAAACTGCTACTGTAGATGAACGCTTCAACCTAGAAGAACAGAATTTGGTGAGCCAAGTGGGATTTGTGTACTGATCATCAGCAACACGTATCATCAGGATTGGCTGAAAAAATATTTGCTGGTATTTCGGAAACTCGTAATTTCTTAGAAGCTTGGCAACCCCTCTCAATGAAAGTGCTTTTCCACAGTCTGTGCCTAGGGCTACTTGAAGAGGAAACAAACCATAGAGACAAAACTGAGAACTCCTTTATTTTGTCAAGTTTCAAAGAGCTACTACAAACCATGTTGGATTTAGAGTTCCAAATTCATCTATCTATATAGGAGAGAACAGAGGGAAACCTAAATATAAAAACTGCTACTGTAGACGAACGCTTCAACCTAGAAGAACAGAATTTGGTGAGTAAAGTGGGATTTTTGTACTGATCATCAGCAACAGGTATCATCAAGATTTTCGGAAAAAATATTTGCTGGTATTTCGGAAACTCGTTATTTCTTAGAAGCTTGGCAACCCCTCTCAATGAAAGTGCTTTTCCACAGTCTGTGCCTAGGGCTACTTGAAGAGGAAACAAACCATAGAGAAAAAACTGAGAACTCCTTTATTTTGTCAAGTTTCAAAGAGCTACTAAAAACCATGTTGGATTTAGAGTTCCAAATTCATCTATCTAAATAGGAGAGAACAGAAAGAAACCTATATTTAAAAACTGCTACTGTAGACGAATGCTTCAACCTAGAAGAACAAAATTTGGTGAGCAAAGTGGGATTTGTGTACTGATCATTACCACCAAGTATCATCAAGATTGGGTGAAAAAATATTTGCTGGTATTTCGGAAACTCGTAATTTCTTAGAAGCTTGGCAACCCCTCTCAATGAAAGTGCTTTTCCACAGTCTGTGCCTAGGGCTACTTGAAGAGGAAACAAACCATAGAGACAAATCTGAGAACTCCTTTATTTTGTCAAGTTTCAAAGAGCTACTACCAACCATGTTGGAATTAGAGTTCCAAATTCATCTATCTATATAGGAGAGAACAGAGGGAAACCTAAATATAAAAACTGCTACTGTAGACGAACGCTTCAACCTAGAAGAACAAAATTTGGTGAGCCAAGTGGGATTTGTGTACTGATCATTACCACCAAGTATCATCAAGATTGGGTGAAAAAATATTTGCTGGTATTTCGGAAACTCGTAATTTCGTAGAAGCTTGGCAACCCCTCTCAATTAAAGTGCTTTCCACAGTCTGTGCCTAGGGCTACTTGAAGAGGAAACAAACCATAGAGACAAAACTCAGAACTCCTTTATTTTGTCAAGTTTCAAAGAGCTACTACAAACCATGTTGGATTTAGAGTTCCAATTTCATGTATCTATATAGGAGAGAACAGAGGGAAACCTAAATATAAAAACTGCTACTGTAGACGAACGCTTCAACCTAGAAGAACAGAATTTGGTAAGCCAAGTGGGATTTGTGTACTGATCATCAGCAACAGGTATCATCAAGATTAGCGGAAAAAATATTTGCTGGTATTTCGGAAACTCGTTATTTCTTAGAAGCTTGGCAACCCCTCTCAATGAAAGTGCTTTTCCACAGTCTGTGCCTAGGGCTACTTGAAGAGGAAACAAACCATAGAGACAAAACTGAGAACTCCTTTATTTTGTCAAGTTTCAAAGAGCTACTAAAAACCATGTTGGATTTAGAGTTCCAAATTCATCTATCTAAATAGGAGAGAACAGAATGAAACCTATATATAAAAACTGCTACTGTAGACGAATGCTTCAACCTAGAAGAACAAAATTTGGTGAGCAAAGTGGGATTTGTGTACTGATCATTACCACCAAGTATCATCAAGATTGGGTGAAAAAATATTTGCTGGTATTTCGGAAACTCGTTATTTCTTAGAAGCTTGGCAACCCCTCTCAATGAAACTGCTTTTATACTGTGTGTGCCTAGGGCTACTTGAAGAGGAAACAATCCGTAGAGACAAAACTGAGAACTCCTTTATTTTGTCAGTTTTCAAAGAGCTACTACAAACCATGTTGGATTTAGCGTTCCAAATTCATCTATCTATACAGGAGAGAACAGAGGGAAACCTAAATATAAAAACTGCTACTGTAGACGAACGCTTCAACCTAGAAGAACAAAATTTGGTGAGCCAAGTGGGATTTGTGTACTGATCATTACCACCATGTATCACCAAGATTGGGTGAAAAAATATTTGCTGGTATTTCGGAAACTCGTAATTTCTTAGAAGCTTGCCAACCCCTCTCAATGAAAGTGCTTTTCCACAGTCTGTGCCTAGGGCTATTTGAAGAGGAAACAAACCATAGAGACAAAAGTGAGAACTCCTTTATTTTGTCAAGTTTCAAAGAGCTACTAAAAACCATGTTGGATTTAGAGTTCCAAATTCATCTATCCATATAGGAGAGAACAGAGGGAAACCTAAATATAAAAACTGCTACTGTAGACGAACGCTTCAACCTAGAAGAACAAAATTTGGTGAGCCAAGTGGGATTTGTGTACTGATCATTACCACCATGTATCTTCAAGATTGGGTGAAAAAATATTTGCTGGTATTTCGGAAACTCGTAATTTCTTAGAAGCTTGGCAACCCCTCTCAATGAAAGTGCTTTTCCACAGTCTGTGCCTAGGGCTACTTGAAGAGGAAACAAACCATAGAGACAAAACTGAGAACTCCTTTATTTTGTCAAGTTTCAAAGAGCTACTACAAACCATGTTGGATTTAGAGTTCCAAATTAATCTATCTATATAGGAGAGAACAGAGGGAAACCTAAATATAAAAACTGCTACTGTAGACGAACGCTTCAACCTAGAAGAACAGAATTTGGTGAGTAAAGTGGGATTTTTGTACTGATCATCAGCAACAGGTATCATCAAGATTGGCGGAAAAAATATTTGCTGGTATTTCGGAAACTCGTTATTTCTTAGAAGCTTGGCAACCCATCTCAATGAAAGTGCTTTCCACAGTCTGTGCCTAGGGCTACTTGAAGAGGAAACAAACCATAAAGACAAAACTGAGAACTCCTTTATTTTGTCAAGTTTCAAAGAGCTACTACAAAATATGTTGGATTTAGAGTTCCAAATTCATCTATCTATATAGGAGAGAACAGAGGGAAACCTAAATATAAAAACCGCTACTGTAGACGAACGCTTCAACCTAGAAGAACAAAATTTGGTGAGCCAAGTGGGATTTGTGTACTGATCATTACCACCAAGTATCATCAAGATTGGGTGAAAAAATATTTGCTGGTATTTCGGAAACTCGTTATTTCTTAGAAGCTTGGCAACCCCTCTCAATGAAACTGCTTTTCCACAGTGTGTGCCTAGGGCTACTTGAAGTGAAAACAATCCATAGAGACAAAACTGAGAACTCCTTTATTTTGTCAATTTTCAAAGAGCTACTACAAACCATGTTGGATTTAGAGTTCCAAATTCATCTATCTATACAGGAGAGAACAGAGGGAAACCTAAATATAAAAACTGCTACTGTAGACGAACGCTTCAACCTAGAAGAACAAAATTTGGTGAGCCAAGTGGGATTTGTGTACTGATCATTACCACCAAGTATCATCAAGATTGGGTGAAAAAATATTTGCTGGTATTTCGGAAACTCGTAATTTCTTAGAATCTTGGCAACACCTCTCAATGAAAGTGCTTTTTCCACAGTCTGTACCCAGGGCTACTTGAAGAGGAAACAAACCATAGAGACAAAACTGAGAACTCCTTTCTTTTGTCAAGTTTCAAAGAGCTACTACAAAACATGTTGGATTTAGAGGTCCAAAATCATCTATCTATATAGGAGAGAACAGAGGGAAACCTAAATATATAAACCGCTACTGTAGACGAACGCTTCAACCTAGAAGAACAAAATTTGGTGAGCCAAGTGGGATTTGTGTACTGATCATTACCACCAAGTATCATCAAGATTGGGTGAAAAATATTTGCTGGTATTTCGGAAACTCGTTATTTCTTAGAAGCTTGGCAACCCCTCTCAATGTAAATGCTTTTCCACAGTGTGTGCCTAGGGCTACTTGAAGAGAAAACAATCCATAGAGACAAAACTGAGAACTCCTATATTTTGTCAATTTTCAAAGAGCTACTACAAACCATGTTGGATTTAGAGTTCCAAATTCATCTATCTATATAGGAGAGAACAGAGGGAAACCTAAATATAAAAACTGCTACTGTAGACGAACGCTTCAACCTAGAAGAACAGAATTTGGTGAGCAAAGTGGGATTTTTGTACTGATCATCAGCAACAGGTATCATCAAGATTGGCGGAAAAAATATTTGCTGGTATTTCGGAAACTCGTTATTTCTTAGAAGCTTGGCAACCCCTCTCAATGAAAGTGCTTTTCCACAGTCTGTGCCTAGGGCTACTTGAAGAGGAAACAAACCATAGAGACAAAACTGAGAACTCCTTTATTTTGTCAAGTTTCAAAGAGCTACTAAAAACCATGTTGGATTTAGAGTTCCAAATTCATCTATCTAAATAGGAGAGAACAGAATGAAACCTATATATAAAAACTGCTACTGTAGACGAATGCTTCAACCTAGAAGAACAAAATTTGGCGAGCAAAGTGGGATTTGTGTACTGATCATTACCACCAAGTATCATCAAGATTGGGTGAAAAAATATTTGCTGGTATTTCGGAAATTCGTAATTTCTTAGAAGCTTGGCAACCCCTCTCAATGAAAGTGCTTTTCCACAGTCTGTGCCTAGGGCTACTTGAAGAGGAAACAAACCATAGAGACAAAACTGAGAACTCCTTTATTTTGTCAACTTTCAAAGAGCTACTTCAATCCATGTTGGATTTAGAGTTCCAAATTCATCTATGTATATAGGAGAGAACAGAGGGATACCTAAATATAAAAACAGCTACTGTAGACGAACGCTTCAACCTAGAAGAACAGAATTTGGTGAGCAAAGTGGGATTTGTGTACTGATCATTACCACCAAGTATCATCAAGATTGGGTGAAAATATATTTGCTGGTATTTCGGAAACTCGTTATTTCTTAGAAGCTTGGCAACCCCTCTCAATGAAACTGCTTTTCCACTGTTTGTGCCTAGGGCTACTTGAAGAGGAAACAATCCGTAGAGACAAAACTGAGAACTCCTTTATTTTGTCAATTTTCAAAGAGCTACTAAAAACCATGTTGGATTTAGAGTTCCAAATTCATCTATCTATACAGGAGAGAACAGAGGGAAACCTAAATATAAAAACCGCTACTGTAGACGAACGCTTCAACCTAGAAGAACAAAATTTGGTGAGCCAAGTGGGATTTGTGTACTGATCATTACCACCATGTATCTTCAAGATTGGGTGAAAAAATATTTGCTGGTATTTCGGAAACTCGTAATTTCTTAGAAGCTTGGCAACCCCTCTCAATGAAAGTGCTTTTCCACAGTCTGTGCCTAGGGCTACTTGAAGAGGAAACAAACCATAGAGACAAAACTGAGAACTCCTTTATTTTGTCAAGTTTAAAAGAGCTACTACAAACCATGTTGGATTTAGAGTTCCAAATTCATCTATCTATATAGGAGACAACAGAGGGAAACCTAAATATAAAAACTGCTACTGTAGATGAACGCTTCAACCTAGAAGAACAGAATTTGGTGAGCCAAGTGGGATTTGTGTACTGATCATCAGCAACTGGTATCATCAAGATTGGCAAAAAAAATATTTGCTGGTATTTCGGAAACTCGTTATTTCTTAGAAGCTTGGCAACCCCTCTCAATGAAAGTGCTTTTCCACAGTCTGTGCCTAGGGCTACTTGAAGAGGAAACAAACCATAGAGACAAAACTGACAACTCCTTTATTTTGTCAAGTTTCAAAGAGCTACTAAAAACCATGTTGGATTTAGAGTTCCAAATTCATCTATCTAAATAGGAGAGAACAGAATGAAACCTATATATAAAAACTGCTACTGTAGACGAATGCTTCAACCTAGAAGAACAAAATTTGGTGAGCAAAGTGGGATTTGTGTACTGATCATTACCACCAAGTATCATCAAGATTGGGTGAAAAAATATTTGCTGGTATTTCGGAAACTCGTTATTTCTTAGAAGCTTGGCAACCCCTCTCAATGAAACTGCTTTTATACTGTGTGTGCCTAGGGCTACTTGAAGAGGAAACAATCCGTAGAGACAAAACTGAGAACTCCTTTATTTTGTCAATTTTCAAAGAGCTACTACAAACCATGTTGGATTTAGCGTTCCAAATTCATCTATCTATACAGGAGAGAACAGAGGGAAACCTAAATATAAAAACTGCTACTGTAGACGAACGCTTCAACCTAGAAGAACAAAATTTGGTGAGCCAAGTGGGATTTGTGTACTGATCATTACCACCATGTATCACCAAGATTGGGTGAAAAAATATTTGCTGGTATTTCGGAAACTCGTAATTTCTTAGAAGCTTGCCAACCCCTCTCAATGAAAGTGCTTTTCCACAGTCTGTGCCTAGGGCTATTTGAAGAGGAAACAAACCATAGAGACAAAAGTGAGAACTCCTTTATTTTGTCAAGTTTCAAAGAGCTACTAAAAACCATGTTGGATTTAGAGTTCCAAATTCATCTATCTATATAGGAGAGAACAGAGGGAAACCTAAATATAAAAACTGCTACTGTAGACGAACGCTTCAACCTAGAAGAACAAAATTTGGTGAGCCAAGTGGGATTTGTGTACTGATCATTACCACCATGTATCTTCAAGATTGGGTGAAAAAATATTTGCTGGTATTTCGGAAACTCGTAATTTCTTAGAAGCTTGGCAACCCCTCTCAATGAAAGTGCTTTTCCACAGTCTGTGCCTAGGGCTACTTGAAGAGGAAACAAACCATAGAGACAAAACTGAGAACTCCTTTATTTTGTCAAGTTTCAAAGAGCTACTACAAACCATGTTGGATTTAGAGTTCCAAATTCATCTATCTATATAGGAGAGAACAGAGGGAAACCTAAATATAAAAACTGCTACTGTAGACGAACGCTTCAACCTAGAAGAACAGAATTTGGTGAGTAAAGTGGGATTTTTGTACTGATCATCAGCAACAGGTATCATCAAGATTGGCGGAAAAAATATTTGCTGGTATTTCGGAAACTCGTTATTTCTTAGAAGCTTGGCAACCCCTCTCAATGAAAGTGCTTTTCCACAGTCTGTGCCTAGGGCTACTTGAAGAGGAAACAAACCATAGAGACAAAACTGAGAACTCCTTTATTTTGTCAAGTTTCAAAGAGCTACTAAAAACCATGTTGGATTTAGAGTTCCAAATTCATCTATCTAAATAGGAGAGAACAGAATGAAACCTATATATAAAAACTGCTACTGTGGACGAATGCTTCAACCTAGAAGAACAAAATTTGGTGAGCAAAGTGGGATTTGTGTACTGATCATTACCACCAAGTATCATCAAGATTGGGTGAAAAAATATTTGCTGGTATTTCGGAAACTCGTAATTTCTTAGAAGCTTGGCAACCCCTCTCAATGAAAGTGCTTTTCCACAGTCTGTGCCTAGAGCTACTTGAAGAGGAAACAAACCATAGAGACAAAACTGAGAACTCCTTTATTTTGTCAAGTTTCAAAGAGCTACTACAAACCATGTTGGATTTAGAGTTCCAAATTCATCTATCTATATAGGAGAGAACAGAGGGAAACCTAAATATAAAAACTGCTACTGTAGATGAACGCTTCAACCTAGAAGAACAGAATTTGGTGAGCCAAGTGGGATTTGTGTACTGATCATTACCACCAAGTATCATCAAGATTGGGTGAAAAAATATTTGCTGGTATTCGGAAACTCGTTATTTCTTAGAAGCATGGCAACCACTCTCAATGAAAGTGCTTTTCCACAGTGTGTGCCTAGGGCTACTTGAAGAGGAAACAAACCATAGAGACAAAATTGAGAAAACCTTTATTTTGTCAAGTTCTAAAGAGCTACTACAAACCATGTTGGATTTAGTGTTCCAAATTTATCTATCTATATAGGAGAGAACAGAGGGAAACCTAAATATAAAAACTGCTATTGTAGACGAACGCTTCAACCTAGAAAAACAAACTTTGGTGAGCCAACTGGGATTTGTGTCCTGATCATTACCACCAAGAATCATCAAGATTGGGTGAAAAAATATTTGCTGGTATTTCGGAAACTCGTTATTTCTTAGAAGCTTGGCAACCCATCTCAATGAAAGTGCTTTCCACAGTCTGTGCCTAGGGCTACTTGAAGAGGAAACAAACCATAAAGACAAAACTGAGAACTCCTTTATTTTGTCAAGTTTCAAAGAGCTACTACAAAATATGTTGGATTTAGAGTTCCAAATTCATCTATCTATATAGGAGAGAACAGAGGGAAACCTAAATATAAAAACCGCTACTGTAGACGAACGCTTCAACCTAGAAGAACAAAATTTGGTGAGCCAAGTGGGATTTGTGTACTGATCATTACCACCAAGTATCATCAAGATTGGGTGAAAAAATATTTGCTGGTATTTCGGAAACTCGTTATTTCTTAGAAGCTTGGCAACCCCTCTCAATGAAACTGCTTTTCCACAGTGTGTGCCTAGGGCTACTTGAAGTGAAAACAATCCATAGAGACAAAACTGAGAACTCCTTTATTTTGTCAATTTTCAAAGAGCTACTACAAACCATGTTGGATTTAGAGTTCCAAATTCATCTATCTATACAGGAGAGAACAGAGGGAAACCTAAATATAAAAACTGCTACTGTAGACGAACGCTTCAACCTAGAAGAACAAAATTTGGTGAGCCAAGTGGGATTTGTGTACTGATCATTACCACCAAGTATCATCAAGATTGGGTGAAAAAATATTTGCTGGTATTTCGGAAACTCGTAATTTCTTAGAATCTTGGCAACACCTCTCAATGAAAGTGCTTTTTCCACAGTCTGTGCCCAGGGCTACTTGAAGAGGAAACAAACCATAGAGACAAAACTGAGAACTCCTTTCTTTTGTCAAGTTTCAAAGAGCTACTACAAAACATGTTGGATTTAGAGGTCCAAAATCATCTATCTATATAGGAGAGAACAGAGGGAAACCTAAATATATAAACCGCTACTGTAGACGAACGCTTCAACCTAGAAGAACAAAATTTGGTGAGCCAAGTGGGATTTGTGTACTGATCATTACCACCAAGTATCATCAAGATTGGGTGAAAAATATTTGCTGGTATTTCGGAAACTCGTTATTTCTTAGAAGCTTGGCAACCCCTCTCAATGTAAATGCTTTTCCACAGTGTGTGCCTAGGGCTACTTGAAGAGAAAACAATCCATAGAGACAAAACTGAGAACTCCTATATTTTGTCAATTTTCAAAGAGCTACTACAAACCATGTTGGATTTAGAGTTCCAAATTCATCTATCTATATAGGAGAGAACAGAGGGAAACCTAAATATAAAAACTGCTACTGTAGACGAACGCTTCAACCTAGAAGAACAGAATTTGGTGAGCAAAGTGGGATTTTTGTACTGATCATCAGCAACAGGTATCATCAAGATTGACGGAAAAAATATTTGCTGGTATTTCGGAAACTCGTTATTTCTTAGAAGCTTGGCAACCCCTCTCAATGAAAGTGCTTTTCCACAGTCTGTGCCTAGGGCTACTTGAAGAGGAAACAAACCATAGAGACAAAACTGAGAACTCCTTTATTTTGTCAAGTTTCAAAGAGCTACTAAAAACCATGTTGGATTTAGAGTTCCAAATTCATCTATCTAAATAGGAGAGAACAGAATGAAACCTATATATAAAAACTGCTACTGTAGACGAATGCTTCAACCTAGAAGAACAAAATTTGGTGAGCAAAGTGGGATTTGTGTACTGATCATTACCAACAAGTATCATCAAGATTGGGTGAAAAAATATTTGCTGGTATTTCGGAAATTCGTAATTTCTTAGAAGCTTGGCAACCCCTCTCAATGAAAGTGCTTTTCCACAGTCTGTGCCTAGGGCTACTTGAAGAGGAAACAAACCATAGAGACAAAACTGAGAACTCCTTTATTTTGTCAACTTTCAAAGAGCTACTTCAATCCATGTTGGATTTAGAGTTCCAAATTCATCTATGTATATAGGAGAGAACAGAGGGATACCTAAATATAAAAACAGCTACTGTAGACGAACGCTTCAACCTAGAAGAACAGAATTTGGTGAGCCAAGTGGGATTTGTGTACTGATCATTACCACCAAGTATCATCAAGATTGGGTGAAAATATATTTGCTGGTATTTCGGAAATTCGTTATTTCTTAGAAGCTTGGCAACCCCTCTCAATGAAACTGCTTTTCCACTGTTTGTGCCTAGGACTACTTGAAGAGGAAACAATCCGTAGAGACAAAACTGAGAACTCCTTTATTTTGTCAATTTTCAAAGAGCTACTAAAAACCATGTTGGATTTAGAGTTCCAAATTCATCTATCTATACAGGAGAGAACAGAGGGAAACCTAAATATAAAAACCGCTACTGTAGACGAACGCTTCAACCTAGAAGAACAAAATTTGGTGAGCCAAGTGGGATTTGTGTACTGATCATTACCACCATGTATCTTCAAGATTGGGTGAAAAAATATTTGCTGGTATTTCGGAAACTCGTAATTTCTTATAAGCTTGGCAACCCCTCTCAATGAAAGTGCTTTTCCACAGTCTGTGCCTAGGGCTACTTGAAGAGGAAACAAACCATAGAGACAAAACTGGGAACTCCTTTATTTTGTCAAGTTTAAAAGAGCTACTACAAACCATGTTGGATTTAGAGTTCCAAATTCATCTATCTATATAGGAGACAACAGAGGGAAACCTAAATATAAAAACTGCTACTGTAGATGAACGCTTCAACCTAGAAGAACAGAATTTGGTGAGCCAAGTGGGATTTGTGTACTGATCATCAGCAACTGGTATCATCAAGATTGGCTGAAAAAATATTTGCTGGTATTTCGGAAACTCGTTATTTCTTAGAAGCTTGGCAACCCCTCTCAATTAAAGTGCTTTTCCACATTCTGTGCCTAGGGCTACTTGAAGAGGAAACAAACCATAGAGACAAAACTGAGAACTCCTTTATTTTGTCAAGTTTCAAAGAGCTACTACAAACCATGTTGGATTTAGAGTTCCAAATTCATCTATCTATATAGGAGAGAACAGAGGGAAACCTAAATATAAAAACTGCTACTGTAGTCGAACGCTTCAACCTAGAAGAACAAAATTAGGTGAGCAAAGTGGGATTTGTGTACTGATCATTACCACCAAGTATCATCAAGATTGGGTGAAAAAATATTTGCTGGTATTTCGGAAACTCGTAATTTCTTAGAAGCTTGGCAACCCCTCTCAATGAAAGTGCTTTTCCACAGTCTGTGCCTAGGGCTACTTGAAGAGGAAACAATCCATAGAGACAAAACTGAGAACTCCTTTATTTTGTAAATTTTCAAAGAGCTACTACAAAACATGTTGGATTTAGAGTTCCAAATTCATCTATCTATACAGGAGAGAACAGAGGGAAACCTAAATATAAAACTGCTACTGTAAACGAACGCTTCAACCTAGAAGAACAAAATTTGGTGAGCCAAGTGGGATTTGTGTACTGATCATTACCACCTAGTATCATCAAGATTTTGTGAAAAAAAATTGCTGGTGTTTCGGAAATTTTAATTTCTTAGAAATTGGCAACCACGCTCAGTGAAAGTGCTTTTCCACAGTCTGTGCCTAGGGCTACTTGAAGAGGAAACAAACCATAGAGACAAAACGGAGAACTCCTTTATTTTGTCAAGTTTCAAAGAGCTACTACAAACCATGTTGGATTTAGATTTCCAAATTCATCTATCTAAATAGGAGAGAACAGAATGAAACCTATATATAAAAACTGCTACTGTAAACGAACGCTTCAACCTAGAAGAACAAAATTTGGTGAGCCAAGTGGGATTTGTGTACTGATCATTACCACCAAGTATCATCAAGATTGGGTGAAAAAATATTTGCTGGTATTTCGGAAACTCGTTATTTCTTAGAACCTTGGCAACCCCTCTCAATGAAAGTGCTTTTCCACATTCTGTGCCTAGGGCTACTTGAAGAGGTAACAAACCATAGAGAGAAAACTGAAAACTCCTTTATTTTGTCAAGTTTCAAAGAGCTACTATAAACTCTGTTGGATTTAGTGTTCCAAATTCATCTATCTATATAGGAGAGAACAGAGGGAAACCTAAATATAAAAACTGCTATTGTAGACGAACGCTTCAACCTAGAAGAACAAAATTTGGTGAGCCAACTGGGATTTGTGTCCTGATCATTACCACCAAGAATCATCATGTTTGGGTGAAAAAATATTTGCTGGTATTTCGGAAAATCGTTATTTCTTAGAAGCTTGGCAACCCATCTCAATGAAAGTGCTTTCCACAGTCTGTGCCTAGGGCTACTTGAAGAGGAAACAAACCATAAAGACAAAACTGAGAACTCCTTTATTTTGTCAAGTTTCAAAGAGCTACTACAAAACATGTTGGATTTAGAGTTCCAAATTCATCTATCTATATAGGAGAGAACAGAGGGTAACCTAAATATAAAAACCGCTACTGTAGACGAACGCTTCAACCTAGAAGAACAAAATTTGGTGAGCCAAGTGGGATTTGTGTACTGATCATTACCACCAAGTATCATCAAGATTGGGTGAAAAAATATTTGCTGGTATTTCGGAAACTCGTTATTTCTTAGAAGCTTGGCAACCGTTCTCAATGAAAGTGCTTTCCACAGTCTGTGCCTGGGGCTACTTGAAGAGGAAACAAACCATAGCGACAAAACTGAGAACTCCTTTATTTTGTCAAGTTTCAAAGAGCTACTACAAACCATGTTGGATTTAGAGTTCCAAATTCATCTTTCTATATAGGAGAGAACAGAGGGAAACCTAAATATAAAAACTGCTACTGTAGACGAACGCTTCAACCTAGAAGAACAAAATTTGGTGAGCCAAGTGGGATTTGTGTACTGATCATTACCACCAACTATCATCAAGATTGGCTGAAAAAATATTTTCTGGTATTTCGGAAACTCGTTATTTCTTAGAAGCTTGGCAACCCCTCTCAATGAAAGTGCTTTTCCACAGTCTGTGCCTAGGGCTACTTGAAGAGGAAACAAACCATAGAGACAAAACTGAGAACTCCTTTATTTTGTTAAGTTTCAAAGAGCTACTAAAATCCATGTTGGATTTAGTGTTCCAAATTCATCTATCTATATAGGAGAGAACAGAGAGAAACCTAAATATAAAAACAGCTACTGTAGACGAACGCTTCAACCTAGAAGAACAAAATTTGGTGAGCCTAGTGTGATTTGTGTACTGATCATTAGCAACAAGTATCATCAAGATTGGGTGAAAAAATATTTGCTGGTATTTCGGAAACTTGTAATTTCTTAGAAGCCTGGCAACCACTCTCAATGAAAGTGCTTTTCCACAGTCTGTGCCTAGGGCAACTTGAAGAGGAAACAAACCATAGAGAGAAAACTGAGAACTCCTTTATTTTGTCAAGTTTCAAAGAGCTACTATAAACCCTGTTGGATTTAGTGTTCCAAATTAATCTATCTATATAGAAGAGAACAGAGGGAAACCTAAATATAAAAACTGCTACTGTAGACGAACGCTTCAACCTAGAAGAACAAAATTTGGTTACCCAAGTGGAATTTGTGTACTGATCATTACGACCAATATTATCAAGATTGGGTGAAAAAATATTTGCTGGTATTTCGGAAATTCATAATTTCTTAGAAGCTTAGCAACACCTCTCAATGAAAGTGCTTTTCCACAGTCTGTGCCTAGGGCTACTTGAATAGGAAACAAACCATAGAGACAAAACGGAGAACTACTTTATTTTGTCAAGTTTCAACCAGCTACTACAAACCATGTTGGATTTAGAGTTCCAAATTCATCTATCTATATAGGAAGGAACAGAGGGAAACCTAAATATAAAAACTGCTACTGTAGACGAACGCTTCAAACTAGAAGAACAAAATTTGGTGAGCCAAGTGGGATTTGTGTACTGATCATTACCACCAACTATCATCAAGATTTGGTGAAAAAATATTTGCTGGTATTTCGGAAACTCGTTATTTCTTAGAAGCTTGTCAACCCCTCTCAATGAAAGTGCTTTTCCACAGTCTGTGCCTAGGACTACTTGAAGAGGAAACAAATCATAGAGACAAAACTCAGAACTCCTTTATTTTGTCAAGTTTCAAAGAGCTACTACAAACCATGTTGGATTTAGAGTTCTAAATTCATCTATCTGTATATGAGAGAAATGAGTGAAACCTAAATATAAAAACTGCTACTGTAGACGAACACGTCAACCTAGAAGAACAAAATTTGGTGAGCCAAGTGGGATCTGTGTACTGATCATTACCACCAAGAATCATCAAGTTTGGGTGAAAAAATTTTTGCTGGTATTTCGGAAACTCGTTATTTCTTAAAAGCTTGGCAACCCCTCTCAAGGAAATTGCTTTTCCACAGTCTGTGCCTAGCGCTACTTGAAGAGGAAAGAAACCCTAGAGACAAAACTGAGAACTCCTTTATTTTGTCAAGTTTCAAAGAGCTACTAAAATCCATGTTGGATTTAGAGTTCCAAATTCATCTATCTATATTGGAGAGAACAGAGGGAAACCTAAATATAAAAACTGCTACTGTAGATGAACGCTTAAAACTAGAAGAACAAAATTTGGTGAGCCAAGTGGGATTTGTGTACTGATCATTACGACCAAGTAACATCAAGATTGGGTGAAAAAATATTTGCTGGTATTTCGGAAATTCGTAATTTCTTAGAAGCTTGGCAACCCCTCTCAATGAAAGTGCTTTTCCACAGTCTGTGCCTAGGGCTACTTGAAGAGGAAACAAACCATAGAGACAAAACTGAGAACTTCTTTATTTTGTCAAGTTTCAAAGAGCTACTACAAACCATGTTGGATTTAGAGTTCCAAATTCATCTATCTATATAGGAGGGAACAGAGGGAAACCTAAATATAAAAACTGCAACTGTAGACGAACGCTTCAACGTAAAAGAACAAAATTTGGTGAGCCAAGTGGGATTTGTGTACTGATCATTACCACCAACTATCATAAAGATTGGGTGAAAAAATATTTGATGGTATTTCGGAAACTCGTTATTTCTTAGAAGCTTGGCAACCCCTCTCAATGTAAGTGCTTTTCCACAGTCTGTGCCTAGGGCTACTTGAAGAGGAAACAAACCATAGAGACAAAACTGAGAACTCCTTTATGTTGTCAAGTTTCAAAGAGCTACTACAAACCATGTTGGATTTAGAGTTCCAAATTCATCTATCTATATAGGAGAGAACAGAGGGAAACCTAAATATAAAAACTGCTACTGTAGACGAACGCTTCAACATAGAAGAACAAAATTTGGTGAGCCAAGTGGGATTTGTGTACTGATCATTACCACCAAGTATCATCAAGATTGGGTGAAAAAATATTTGCTGGTATTTCGGAAACTCGTAATTTCTTAGAAGCTTGGCAACCCCTCTCAATGAAAGTGCTTTTCCACAGTCTGTGCCTAGGGCTACTTGAAGAGGAAACAAACCATAGAGATAAAACTGAGAACTCCTTTTTTGTCAAGTTTCAAAGAGCTACTACAAACCATGTTGGATTTAGAGTTCCAAATTCATCTATCTATATAGGAGAGAACAGAGGGAAACCTAAATATAAAAACTGCTACTGTAGACGAACGCTTCAACCTAGAAGAACAAAATTTGGTGAGCCAAGTGGGATTTGTGTACTGATCATTACCACCAAGTATCATCAAGATTGGGTGAAAAAATATTTGCTGGTATTTCGGAAACTTGTAATTTCTTAGAAGCCTGGCAACCACTCTCAATGAAAGTGCTTTTCTACAGTCTGTGCCTAGGGCTACTTGAAGAGGAAACAAACCATAGAGAGAAAACTGAGAACTCCTTTATTTTGTCAAGTTTCAAAGAGCTACTATAAACCCTGTTGGATTTAGTGTTCCAAATTCATCTATCTATATAGGAGAGAACAGAGGGAAACCTAAATATAAAAGCTACTACTGTAGACGAACGCTTCAACCTAGAAGAACAAAATTTGGTGAGCCAAGTGGGATTTGTGTACTGATCATTACGACCAAGTAACATCAAGATTGGGTGAAAAAATATTTGCTGGTATTTCGGAAATTCGTAATTTCTTAGAAGCTTGGCAACACCTCTCAATGAAAGTGCTTTTCCACAGTCTGTGCCTAGGGCTACTTGAAGAGGAAACAAACCATAGAGACAAAACGGAGAACTCCTTTATTTTGTCAAGTTTCAACTAGCTACTACAAACCGTGTTGGATTTAGAGTTCCAAATTCATCTATCTATATAGGAGGGAACAGAGGGAAACCTAAATATAAAAACTGCTACTGCAGACGAACGCTTCAACCTAGAGGAACAAAATTTGGTGAGCCAAGTGGGATTTGTGTACTGATCATTACCAACAACTATCATCAAGATGGGCTGAAAAAATATTTGCTGGTATTTCGGAAACTCGTTATTTCTTAGAAGCTTGGCAACCCCTCTCAATGAAAGTGCTTTTCCACAGTCTGTGCCTAGGGCTACTTGAAGAGGAAACAAACCATAGAGACAAAACTGAGAACTCCTTTATTTTGTCAAGTTTCAAAGAGCTACTACAATCCATGTTGGATTTAGTGTTCCAAATTCATCTATCTATATAGGAGAGAGCAGAGAGAAACCTAAATATAAAAACAGCTACTGTAGACGAACGCTTCAACCTAGAAGAACAAAATTTGGTGAGCCTAGTGTGATTTGTGTACTGATCATTACCACCAAGTATCATCAAGATTGGGTGAAAAAATATTTGCTGGTATTTCGGAACCTTGTAATTTCTTAGAAGCCTGGCAACCACTCTCAATGAAAGTGCTTTTCCACAGTCTGTGCCTATGGCTACTTGAAGATGAAACAAACCATAGAGAGAAAACTGAGAACTCCTTTATTTTGTCAAGTTTCAAAGAGCTACTATAAACCCTGTGGATTTAGTGTTCCAAATTCATCTATCTATATAGGAGAGAACAGAGGGAAACCTAAATATAAAAACTGCTACTGTAGACGAACGCTTCAACCTACAACAACAAAATTTGGTGAGCCAAGTGGGATTTGTGTACTGATCATTACGACCAAGTAACATCAAGATTGGGTGAAAAAATATTTGCTGGTATTTCGGAAATTCGTAATTTCTTAGAAGCTTGGCAACACCTCTCAATGAAAGTGCTTTTCCACAGTCTGTGCCTAGGGCTACTTGAAGAGGAAACAAACCATAGAGACAAAACGGAGAACTACTTTATTTTGTCACGTTTCAACCAACTACTACAAACCATGTTGGATTTAGAGTTCCAAATTCATCTATCTATATAGGAGGGAACAGAGGGAAACCTAAATATAAAAACTGCTACTGTAGACGAACGCTTCAACCTAGAAGAACAAAATTTGGTGAGCCAAGTGGGATTTGTGTACTGATCATTACCCCCAACTATCATCAAGATTGGCTGAAAAAATATTTGCTGGTATTTCGGAAACTCGTTATTTCTTAGAAGCTTGGCAACCCCTCTCAATGAAAGTGCTTTTCCACAGTCTGTGCCTAGGGCTACTTGAAGAGGAAACAAACCATAGAGACAAAACTCAGAACTCCTTTATTTTGTCAAGTTTCAAAGAGCTACTACAAACCATGTTGGATTTAGAGTTCCAAATTCATCTATCTATATATGAGAGAAAAGAGTGAAACCTAAATATAAAAACTGCTACTGTACACGAACGTTTCAACCTAGAAGAACAAAATTTGGTGAGCCAAGTGGGATCTGTGTACTGATTATTACCACCAAGTATCATCAAGATTGGGTGAAAAAATTTTTGCTGGTATTTCGGAAACTCGTTATTTCTTAAAAGCTTGGCAACCCCTCTCAATGAAAGTGATTTTGCACAGTCTGTGCCTAGGGCTACTTGAAGAGGAAACAAACCATAGAGACAAAACTGAGAACTCCTTTATTTTGTCAAGTTTCAAAGAGCTACTACAATCCATGTTGGATTTAGAGTTCCAAATTCATCTATCCATATAGGAGAGAACAGAGAGAAACCTAAATATAAAAACAGCTACTGTAGACGAACGCTTCAACCTAGAAGAACAAAATTTGGTGAGCCTAGTGTGATTTGTGTACTGATCATTACCACCAAGTATCATCAAGATTGGGTGAAAAAATATTTGCTGGTATTTTGGAAATTCGTTATTTCTTAGAAGCTTGGCAAACCATCTCAATGAAAGTGATTTCCACAGTCTGTGCCTAGGGCTACTTGAAGAGGAAACAAACCATAGAGACAAAACTGAGAACTCCTTTATTTTGTCAAGTTTCAAAGAGCTACTACAAACCATGTTGGATTTAGAGTTCCAAATTCATCTATCTATATAGGAGAGAACAGAGGGAAACCTAAATATAAAAACTGCTACTGTAGACGAACGCTTCAACCTAGAAGAACAAAATTTGGTGAGCCAAGTGGGATTTGTGTACTGATCATTACCACCAAGTATCATCAAGATTGGGTGAAAAAATATTTGCTGGTATTTCGGAAACTCGTAATTTCTTAGAAGCTTGGCAACCCCTCTCATTGAAAGTGCTTTTACACAGTCTGTGCCTAGGGCTACTTGAAGAGGAAACAAACCATAGAGACAAAACTTAGAACTCCTTTATTTTGTCAAGTTTCAAAGAGCTACTACAAACCATGTTGGATTTAGAGTTCCAAATTCATCTATCTATATAGGAGAGAACAGAGGGAAACCTAAATATAAAAACTGCTACTGTAGACGAACGCTTCAACCTAGAAGAACAGAATTTGGTGAGCCAAGTGGGATTTGTGTACTGATCATCAGCAACAGGTATCATCAAGATTGGCTGAAAAAATATTTGCTGGTATTCCGTAAATTCTTTATTTCTTAGAAGCTTGGCAACCCCTCTCAATGAAAGTGTTTTTCCACAGTCTGTGCCTAGGGCTACTTGAAGAGGAAACAAACCATAGAGACAAAACTGAAAACTCCTTTATTTTGTCAAGTTTCAAAGAGCTACTAAAAACCATGTTGTATTTGAGTTCCAAATTCATCTATCTATATAGGAGAGAACAGAGGGAAAACTAAATATAAAAACTGCTACTGTAGACGAACGCTTCAAACTATAAGAACAAAATTTGGTGAGCCAAGTGGGATTTGTGTACTGATCATTACCACCAAGTATCATCAAGATTGGGTGAAAAAATATTTGCTGGTATTTCGGAAATTCGTAATTTCTTAGAAGCTTGGCAACCCCTCTCAATGAAAGTGCTTTTCCACAGTCTGTGCCTAGGGCTACTTGAAGAGGAAACAAACCATAGAGACAAAACGGAGAACTCCTTTATTTTGTCAAGTTTCAAAGAGCTACTACAAACCATGTTGGATTTAGAGTTCCTAATTCATCTATCTATATATGAGAGAACAGAGGGAAACCTAAATATAAAAACTGCTACTGTAGACGAACGCTTCAACCTAGAAGAACAAAATTTGGTGAGCCAAGTGGGATTTGTGTACTGATCATTACCACCAAGTATCATCAAGATTGGGTGAAAAAATATTTGCTGGTATTTCGGAAACTCGTTATTTCGTAGACGCTTGGCAACCCATCTCAATGAAAGTGCTTTCCACAGCCTGTGCCTACGGCTACTTGAAGAGGAAACAAAACATAGAGACAAAACTAAGAACTCCTTTATTTTGTCAAGTTTCAAAGAGCTAATACAAACCATGTTGGATTTAGAGTTCCAAATTCATCTATCTATATAGGAGAGAACAGAAGGAAACCTAAATATAAAAACTGCTACTGTAGACGAAAGCTTCAATCTAGAAGAACAAAATTTGGTGAGCCAAGTGGGATTTGTGTACTGATCATTAGCACCAAGTATCATCAAGATTGGGTGAAAAAATATTTGCTGGTATTTCGGAAACTCGTTATTTCTTAGAAGCATGGCAACCCCTCTCAATGAAAGTGCTTTTCCACAGTGTGTGCCTAGGGCTACTTGAAGAGGAAACAAACCATAGAGAAAAAACTGAGAACTGCTTTATTTTGTCAAGTTTCAAAGAGCTACTACAATCCATGTTGGATTTAGAGTTCCAAATTCATCTATCTATATAGGAGAGAACAGAGAGAAACCTAAATATAAAAACAGCTACTGTAGACGAACGCTTCAACCTAGAAGAACAAAATTTGGTGAGCCAAGTGGGATTTGTGTACTGATCATTACCACCAAGTATCATCAAGATTGGTGAAAAAATATTTGCTGCTATTTTGGAAACTCTTTATTTCTTAGAAGCTTGGAAACCCATCTCAATGAAAGTGCTTTCCACAGTCTGTGCCTAGGGCTACTTGAAGAGGAAACAAACCATAGAAACAAAACTGAGAACTCCTTTATTTTGTCAAGTTTCAAAGAGCTACTACAAACCATGTTGGATTTAGAGTTCCAAATTCATCTATCTATATAGGAGAGAACAGAGGGAAACCTAAATATAAAAACTGCTACTGTAGACGAACGCTTCAACCTAGAAGAACAAAATTTGGTGAGCCAAGTGTGATTTGTGTACTGATCATTACCACCAAGTATCATCAAGATTGGGTGAAAAAATATTTGCTGGTATTTCGGAAACTCGTAATTTCTTAGAAGCTTGGTAACCCCTCTCAATGAAAGTGCTTTTCCACAGTCTGTGCCTAGGGCTACTTGAAGAGGAAAAAACCAAAGAGACAAAACTGAGAACTCCTTTATTTTGTCAAGTTTCAAAGAGCTACTACAAACCAGGTTGGATTTAGAGTTCCAAATTCATCTATCTATATAGGAGAGAACAGTGGGAAACCTAAATATAAAAACTGCTACTGTAGACGGACGCTTCAACCTAGAAGAACAAAATTTGGTGAGCCAAGTGGGATTTGTGTACTGATCATTACCACCAACTATCATCAAGATTGGCTGAAAAAATATTTGCTGGTATTTCGGAAACTCGTTATTTCTTAGAAGCTTGGCAACCCCTCTCAATGAAAGTGCTTTTCCACAGTCTGTGCCTAGGGCTACTTGAAGAGGAAACAAACCATAGAGACAAAACTCAGAACTCCTTTATTTTGTCAAGTTTCAAAGAGCTACTACAAACCATGTTGGATTTAGAGTTCCAAATTCATCTATCTATATATGAGAGAAAAGAGTGAAACCTAAATATAAAAACTGCTACTGTACACGAACGTTTCAACCTAGAAGAACAAAATTTGGTGAGCCAAGTGGGATCTGTGTACTGATCATTACCACCAAGTATCATCAAGATTGGGTGAAAAAATTTTTGCTGGTATTTCCGAAACTCGTTATTTCTTAAAAGCTTGGCAACCCCTCTCAATGAAAGTGCTTTTCCACAGTCTCTGCCTAGGGCTACTTGAAGAGGAAACAAACCATAGAGACAAAACTGAGAACTCCTTTATTTTGTCAAGTTTCAAAGAGCTACTACAATCCATGTTGGATTTAGAGTTCCAAATTCATCTATCTATATAGGAGAGAACAGAGAGAAACCTAAATATAAAAACAGCTACTGTAGACGAACGCTTCAACCTAGAGGAACAAAATTTGGTGAGCCTAGTGTGATGTGTACTGATCATTACCACCAAGTATCATCAAGATTGGGTGAAAAAATATTTGCTGGTATTTCGGAAACTTGTAATTTCTTAGAAGCCTGGCAACCACTCTCAATGAAAGTGCTTTTCCACAGTCTGTGCCTAGGGCTACTTGAAGAGGAAACAAACCATAGAGAGAAAACTGAGAACTCCTTTATTTTGTCAAGTTTCAAAGAGCTACTATAAACCATGTTGGATTTAGTGTTCCAAATTCATCTATCTATATAGGAGAGAACAGAGGGAAACCTAAATATAAAAACTGCTATTGTAGACCAACGTTTCAACCTAGAAGAACAAAATTTGTTGAGCCAAGTGGGATTTGTGTACTGATCATTACCACCAAGTATCATCAAGACTGGGTGAAATAATATTTGCTGGTATTTCGGAAACTTGTAATTTCTTAGAAGCCTGGCAACCACTCTCAATGAAAGTGCTTTTCCACAGTCTGTGAATAGGGCTACTTGAAGAGGAAACAAACCATAGAGACAAAACTGAGAACTCCTTTATTTTGTCAAGTTTCAAAGAGCTACTACAATCCATGTTGGATTTAGAGTTCCAAATTCATCTATCTATATAGGAGAGAACAGAGGGAAAACTAAATATAAAAACTGCTACTGTAGACGAACGCTTCAAACTATAAGAACAAAATTTGGTGAGCCAAGTGGGATTTGTGTGCTGATCATTACGACCAAGTAACATCAAGATTGGTTGAAAAAATATTTGCTGTTATTTCGGAAATTCGTAATTTCTTAGAAGCTTGGCAACACCACTCAATGAAAGTGCTTTTCCACAGTCTGTGCCTAGGGCTACTTGAAGAGGAAAAAAACCATAGAATCAAAATGGAGAACTACTTTATTTTGTCAAGTTTCAACCATCTACTACAAACCATGTTGGATTTAGAGTTCCAAATTCATCTATCTTTATAGGAGAGAACAGAGGGAAACCTAAACATAAAAACTGCTACTGTAGACGAACGCTTCAACCTAGAAGAACAAAATTTGGTGAGCCAAGTGGGATTTGTGTACTGATCATTACCACCATCCATCATCAAGATTGGGTGAAAAAATATTTGCTGGTATTTCGGAAATTCGTAATTTCTTAGAAGCTTGGCAACACCTCTCAATGAAAGTGCTTTTCCACAGTCTGTGCCTAGTGCTACTTGAAGAGGAAACAAACCATAGAGACAAAACGGAGAACTACTTTATTTTGTCAAGTTTCAACCAGCTACTACAAACCATGTTGGATTTAGAGTTCTAAATTCATCTATCTATATAGGAGAGAACAGAGAGAAACCTAAATATAAAAACTGCTACTGTAGACGAACGCTTCAACCTAGAAGAACAAAACTTGGTGAGCTAAGTGGGATCTGTGTACTGATCATTACCACCAAGTATCATCAAGATTGGGTGAAAAAATTTTTGCTGGTATTTCGGAAACTCGTAATTTCTTAGAAGCTTGGAAACCCCTCTCAATGAAAGTGCTTTTCCACAGTCTGTGCCTAGGGCTACTTGAAGAGGAAACAATCCTAGAGTTAAAACAGAGAACTCCTTTATTTTGTCAAGTTTCAAAGAGCTACTACAAACCATGTTGGATTTAGAGTTCCAAATTCATCTATCTATATAGGAGAGAACAGAGGGAAACCTAAATATAAAAACTGCTACTGTAGACGAACGCTTCAACCTAGAAGACCAAAATTTGGTGAGCCAATTGGGATTTGTGTACTGATTATTACCACCAAGTATCATCAAGTTTGGGTGAAAAAATATTTGCTGGTATTTCGGAAACTCGTAATTTCTTAGAAGCTTGGCAACCCCTCTCATTGAAAGTGCTTTTACACAGTCTGTGCCTAGGGCTACTTGAAGAGGAAACAAACCATAGAGACAAAACTGAAAACTCCTTTATTTTGTCAAGTTTCAAAGAGTTACAACAAACCATGTTGGATTTAGAGTTCCAAATTCATCTATCTATATAGGAGAGAACAGAGGGAAACCTAAATATAAAAACTGCTACTGTAGACGAACGCTTCAACCTAGAAGAACAGAATTAGGTGAGCCAAGTGGGATTTGTGTACTGATCATCAGCAACAGGTATCATCAAGATTGGCTGAAAAAATATTTGCTGGTATTTCGGAAACTTGTAATTTCTTAGAAGCCTGGCAACCACTCTCAATGAAAGTGCTTTTCCACAGTCTGTGCCTATGGCTACTTGAAGAGGAAACAAACCATAGAGAGAAAACTGAGAACTCCTTTATTTTGTCAAGTTTCAAAGAGCTACTACAAACCGTGTTGGATTTAGAGTTCCAAATTCATGTATCTATAAGGAGAGAACAGAGGGAAACCTAAATATAAAAACTGCTACTGTAGACGAACGTTTCAACCTAGAAGAACAAAATTTGGTGAGCCAAGTGGGATTTTTGTACTGATCAAAACCACCAAGTATCATCAAGATTGGGTGAAAAAATATTTCCTGATATTTCGGAAACTCGTTATTTCTTAGGAGCATGGCAACCCCTCTCAATGAAAGTGCTTTTCCACAGTGTGTGCCTAGGGCTACTTGAAGAGGAAACAAACCATAGAAACAAAACTGAGAAAACCTTTATTTTGTCAAGTTTCAAAGAGCTACTACAAACCATGTTGGATTTAGTGTTCCAAATTCATCTATCTATATATGAGTGAAAAGGGTGATACCTAAATATAAAAACTGCTACTGTAGACAAACGCTTCAACCTAGAAGAACAAAATTTGGTGAGCCAAGTGGGATTTGTGTACTGATCAAAACCACCAAGTATCATCAAGATTGGGTGAAAAAATATTTCCTGATATTTCGGAAACTCGTTATTTCTTAGGAGCATGGCAACCCCTCCCAATGAAAGTGCTTTTCCACAGTGTGTGCCTAGGACTACTTGAAGAGGAGACAAACCATAAAGAAAAATCTGAGAACTCCTTTATTTTGTCAAGTTTCAAAGAGCTACTACAAACCATGTTGGATTTAGAGTTCCAAATTCATCTATCTATATAGGAGAGAACAGAGAGAAACCTAAATATAAAAACTGCTACTGTAGACGAACGCTTCAACCTAGAAGAACAAAATTTGGTGAGCCCAGTGGGATTTGTGTACTGATCATTACCACCAAGTATCATCAAGATTGGTTGAAAAAATATTTGCTGGTATTTCGGAAACTCGTTATTTCTTAGAAGCTTGGCAACCCCTCTCAGTGAAAGTGCTTTTCACAGTCTGTGCCTAGGGCTACTTGAAGAGGAAACAAACCATAGAGAAAAATCTGAGAACTCCTTTATTTTGTCAAGGTTCAAAGAGCTACTACAAACCGTGTTGGATTTAGAGTTCCAAATTCATCTATCTATATATGAGAGAACAGAGGGAAACCTAAATATAAAAACTGCTACTGTAGACGAACGCTTCAACGTAGAAGAACAAAATTTGGTGAGCCTAGTGTGATTTGTGTACTGATCATTACCACCAAGTATCATCAAGATTGGGAGAAAAAATATTTGCTGGAATTACGGAAACTCATTATTTCTTAGAAGCTTGGCAACCCCTCTCAATGAAAGTGCTTTTCCACAGTCTGTGCCTAGAGCTACTTGAGGAGGAAACAAACCATAGAGACAAATGTGAGAACTCCTTTATTGTGTCAAGTTTCAAAGAGCTACTACAAACCCTGTTGGATTTAGAGTTCCAAATTCATCTATCAATATAATAGAGAACAGAGGGAAACCTAAATATATAAACTGCTACTGTAGACGAATGTTTCATCCTAGAAGAACAAAATTTGGTGAGCCAAGTGGGATTTTTGTACTGATCATTACCACCAAGTATCATCAAGTTTGGGTGAAAAAATATTTGCTGGTATTTCGGAAACTCGATATTTCTTAGAAACTTGGCAACCCATCTCAATGAAAGTGCTTTTCCACAGTCTCTTACTAGGGCTACTTGAAAAGGAAACAAACCATAGAGACAAAACAGAGAAGTTCTTTATTTTGTCAAGTTTCAAAGAGCTACTACAAACCATGCTGGATTTAGAGTTCCAAATTCATCTATCTATATAGGAGAGAACAGAGGGGAACCTAAATATAAAAACTGCTACTGTAGAGGAATGCTTCATCCTAGAAGAACAAAATTTGGTGAGCCAAGTGGGATTTGGGTACTGATCAGTACCACCAAGTATCATCAAGTTTGGGTGAAAAAATATTTGCTGGTATTTCGGAAACTCGTTATTTCTTAGAAGCTTGGCAAATCATCTCAATGAAAGTGCTTTTCCACAGTCTGTGCCTAGGGCTACTTGAAGAGGAAACAAACCATAGAGAAAAATCTGAGAACTCCTTTATTTTGTCAAGTTTCAAAGAGCTACTTAAAACCATGTTGGATGTAGAGTTAAAAATTCATCTATCTATATAGGAGAGAACAGAGAGAAACCTAAATATAAAAACTGCTACTGTAAACGAACGCTTCAACCTAGAAGAACTAAATTTGGTGAGCCAAGTGGGATTTGTGTACTGATCATTAGCAACAAGTATCATCAAGTATGGGTGAAAAAATATTTGCTGGTATTTCGGAAACTCGTTATTTCTTAGAAGCTTGGCAACCCCTCTCAATGAAAGTGCTTTTCCACAGTCTGTGCCTAGGGCTACTTGAAGTGGAAACAAAACATAAAGACAAAACTGAGAACTCCTTTATTTTGTCAAGTTTCAAAGAGCTACTACATAGCATGTTGGATTTAGAGTTCCAAATTCATCTATCTATATAGGAGAGAACAGAGGGAATCCTAAATATAAAAACTGCTACTGTAGACGAACGCTTCAACCTAGAAGAACAAAATTTGGTGAGCCAAGTGCAATTTGTGTACTAATCATTACCACCAAGTATCATCAAGATTGGGTTAAAAATATTTGCTGGTATTTCGGAAACTTGTTATTTCTTATAAGCTTGGCAACCCATCTCAATGAAAGTGCTTTTCCACCGTCTGTGACTAGGGCTACTTGAAGAGTAAACAAACCATAGAGACAAAACTGAGAACTCCTTTATTTTGTCAAGTTTCAAAGAGCTACTAGAAACCATGTTAGATTTAGAGTTCCAAATTCATCTATCTATATAGGAGAGAACAGAGAGAAACCTAATATGAAAACTGCTACTGTAGACGAATGCTTCATCCTAGAAGAACAAAATTTGTTGAGCCAAGTGGGGTTTTTGTACTGATCATTACCACCAAGTATCATCAAATTTGGGTGAAAAAATATTTGCTGGTATTTCGGAAACTCGATATTTCTTAGAAGCTTGGCAAACCATCTCAATGAAAGTGCTTTTCCACAGTCTGTGCCTAGGGCTACTTGAAGAGGAAACAAACCATAGAGACAAAACAGGGAAATTCTTTATTTTGTCAAGTTTCAAAGAGCTACTACAAACCATGCTGGATTTAGAGTTCCAAATTCATCTATCTATATAGGAGAGAACAGAGGGGAACGAAATATAAAAACTGCTACTGTAAACGAATGCTTCATTCTAGAAGAAGAAAATTTATGAGGCAAGTGGGATTTGGGTACTGATCTTGACCACCAAGTATCATCAAGATTGGGTGAAAAAATATTTGCTGGTATTTCGGAAATTCGTAATTTCTTAGAAGCTTGGCAAACCCTCTCAGTGAAAGTGCTTTTCCACAGTCTGTGCCTAGGGCTACTTGAAGAGGAAACAAACCATAGAGACAAAACTGAGAACTCCGTTATTTTTTCAAGTCTCAAAGAGCTACTACAAACCATGTTGGATTTCGAGTTCCAAATTCATCTATCTGTATATGAGAGAACGGAGTGAACCCTAAATATAAAAACTGCTACTGTCGACGAACGCTTTAACCGAGAAGAACAAAATTTGGTGAGCCAAGTGGGATTTGTGTACTGATCCTTACCACCAAGTATTATCAAGATTGGGTGAAAAAATATTTGCTGGTATTTCGGAAACTCGTTATTTCGTAGAAGCTTGGCAACCTCTCTCAATGAAATTGCTTTCCACAGTCTGTGCCTAGGGCTACTTGAAGAGGAAACAAACCATAGATACAAAACTGAGAACATCCTTTATTTTGTCAAGGTTCAAAGAGCTACTACAAACCATGTTGGATTTACAGTTCCAAATTCATCTATCTATATAGGAGAGAACAGAAAGAAACCTAAATATAAAAACTGCTACTGTAGAGGAACGTTTCAAACTAGAAGAACAAAATGTGGTGAGCCAAGTGGGATTAGTGTACTGATCATTACCACCAAGTATCATCAAGATTGGGTGAAAAAATATTTGCTGGTATTTCGGAAACTCGTTATTTCTTAGAAGCGTGGCAACCCCTCTCATTGAAAGTGCTTTTCCACAGTCTGTGCCTAGGGCTACTTGAAGAGGAAACAAATCATAATGTCAAAACTGAGAACTACTTTATTTTGTCCAGATTCATAGAGCTACTACAAACCATGTTGGATTTAGTGTTCCAAACTCATCTATCTATGTAGGAGAGAACAGAGGGAAACCTAAATATAAAAACTGCTACTGTAAACGAATGCTTCATACTAGAAGAACAAAATTTGGTGAGCCAAGTGGGATATGTGTACTGATCATTACCACCAAGTATCATCAAGTTTGGGTGAAAAAATATTTGCTGGTATTTCGGAAACTCGATATTTCTTAGAAGCTTGGCAACCCATCTCAATGAAAGAGCTTTTCCACAGTCAGTTTTTAGGACTACTTGAAGAGGAAACAAACCATAGAGACAAAACAGGGAAGTTCTTTATTTTGTCAAGTTTCAAAGAGCTACTACAAACCATGCTGGATTTAGATTTCCAAATTCATCTATCTATATAGGAGAGAACAGAGGGGAACGAAATATAAAAACTGCTACTGTAGACGAATGCTTCATCCTAGAAGAACAAAATTTGGTGAGCCAAGTGGGATTTGGGTACTGATCATTACCACCAAGTATCATCAAGATTGGGTGAAAAAATATTTGCTGGTATTTCGGAAACTCGTAATTTCTTAGAAGCTTGGCAAACCCTCTCAGTGAAAGTGCTTTTCCACATTCTGTGCCTAGGACTTCTTGAAGAGGAACCAAACCATAGAGACAAAACTGAAAACTCCTTTATTTTGTCAAGTTTCAAGGAGCTACTACAAAGCATGTTGGATTTAGTGTTCCAAATTCATCTATCTATATAGGAGAGAACAGAGGGAAACCTAAATATAAAAACTGCTACTGTACAGGAACGCTTCAACCTAGAAGAACAAAATTTGGTAAGCCAAGTGGGATTTGTGTACTGATCATTACGACCAAGTATCATCAAGATTGGGTGAAAAAATATTTGCTGGTATTTCGGAAACTCGTTATTTCTTAGTAGCTTGGCAACCCCTCTCAATGAAAGTGCTTTTGCACAGTGTGTGCCTAGGGCTACTTGAAGAGGAAACAAACCATAGAGACAAAACTGAGAACTCCTTTATTTTGTCAAGTTTCAAAGAGCTACTACAAACCATGTTGGATTTAGAGTTCCAAATTTATCTATCTATATAGGAGAGAACAGAGAGAAACCTAAATATAAAAACTGCTACTGTAGACGAACGCTTCAACCTAGAAGAACGAAATTTGGTGAGCCAAGTGGGACTGGTTTACTGATCATTACCACCAAGTATCATCAAGATTGGGTGAAAAAATATATGCTGGTATTTCGGAAACTCGTTGTTTCTTAGAAGCTTGGCAACCCCTCTCAATGTAAGTGCTTTTCCACAGTCTGTGCCTAGGGCTACTTGAAGAGGAAACAAACCATAGAGAAAAATTTGAGAACTCCTTTATTTTGTCAAGTTTCAAAGAGCTACTACAAAGCATGTTGGATTTAGAGTTCCAAATTCATCTATCTCTATAGGAGAGAACAGAGGGAAACCTAAATATAAAAACTGCTACTGTAGACGAACGCTTCAACCTAGAAGAACAAAATTTGGTGAGCTAAGTGGGATTTGTGTACCGATCATTAGCAACAAGTATCATCAAGATTGGGTAAAAAAATATTTGCTGGTATTTCGGAAACTCGTTCTTTTAGAAGCTTGGCAACACATCTCAATGAAAGTGCTTTTCCACAGTCTGTGCCTAAGGCTACTTGAAGAGGAAACAAACCATGGAGACAAAACTGAGAACACCTTTATTTTTTCAAGTTTCAAAGAGCTACTACAAACCATGTTGGATTTAGAGTTCCAAATTCATCTATCTATATAGGAGAGAACAGAGGGAAACCTAAACATAAAAACTGCTACTGTAGACGAAAGCTTCAAACTAGAAGTACAAAATTTCGTGAGCCAAGTGGGATTTGTGTACTGATCGTTACCACCAAGAATCATCAAATTTGGGTGAAAAAATATTTGCTGGTATTTCGGAAACTCGTTATTTCTTAGAAGCTTGGGAACCCCTCTCAATGAAAGTGCTTTTCCACAGTCTGTGCCTAGGGCTACTTGAAGAGGAAACAAACCATAGAGACAAAACTGAGAACTCCTTTATTTTGTCAAGTTTCAAAGAGCTACTACAAACCATGTTGGATTTAGAGTTCCAAATTCATCTATCTATATAGGAGAGAACAGAGGGAAACCTAAATATAAAAACCGCTACTGTAGACGAACGCTTCAACTTAGAACAAAATTTGGTGAGCCAAGTGGCATTTGTGTACTGATCATTACCACCAAGTATCATCAAGATTGGGTGAAAAAATATTTGCTAGTATTTCGGAAACTCGTAATTTCTTAGAGGCTTGGCAACCCCTCTCAATGAAAGTGCTTTTCCACTATCTGTGCCTAGGGCTACTTGAAGAGGAAACAAACCATAGAGACAAAACTGAGAACTCGTTTATTTTGTCACGTTTCAAGGAGCTACTACAAAGCCTGTTGGATTTAGAGTTCCAAATTCATCTATCAATATAGGAGAGAACAGAGGAAAACCTAAATATAAAAACTGCTACTGTAGACGAACGCTTCAACCTAGAAGAACAAAATTTGGTAAGCCAAGTGGGATTTGTGTACTGATCATTAGCACCAAGTATCATCAAGATTGGGTGAAAAAATATTTGCTGGTATTTCGGAAACTCGTTTTTTCTTATAAGCTTGGCAACCCCTCCCAATGAAAGTGCTTTTCCACTATCTGTGCCTAGGGCTTTTTGAAGAGGAAACAAATTATAGAGACAAATCTGAGAACTCCTTTATTTTGTCAAGTTTCAAAGAGCTACTACAAACCATGTTGGATTTAGAGTTCCAAATTCATCTATCTATATAGGAGAGAACAGAGAGAAACCTAAATATAAAAACTGCTACTGTACACGAACGCTTCAACCTAGAAGACCAAAATTTGGTGAGCCAAGTGGGATTTGGGTACTGATCAGTACCACCAAGTATCATCAAGTTTGGGTGAAAAAATATTTGCTGGTATTTCGGAAACTCGTTATTTCTTAGAAGCTTGGCAAATCATCTCAATGAAAGTGCTTTTCCACAGTCTGTGCCTAGGGCTACTTGAAGAGGAAACAAACCATAGAGAAAAATCTGAGAACTCCTTTATTTTGTCAAGTTTCAAAGAGCTACTTAAAACCATGTTGGATGTAGAGTTAAAAATTCATCTATCTATATAGGAGAGAACAGAGAGAAACCTAAATATAAAAACTGCTACTGTAAACGAACGCTTCAACCTAGAAGAACTAAATTTGGTGAGCCAAGTGGGATTTGTGTACTGATCATTAGCAACAAGTATCATCAAGTATGGGTGAAAAAATATTTGCTGGTATTTCGGAAACTCGTTATTTCTTAGAAGCTTGGCAACCCCTCTCAATGAAAGTGCTTTTCCACAGTCTGTGCCTAGGGCTACTTGAAGTGGAAACAAAACATAAAGACAAAACTGAGAACTCCTTTATTTTGTCAAGTTTCAAAGAGCTACTACATAGCATGTTGGATTTAGAGTTCCAAATTCATCTATCTATATAGGAGAGAACAGAGGGAATCCTAAATATAAAAACTGCTACTGTAGACGAACGCTTCAACCTAGAAGAACAAAATTTGGTGAGCCAAGTGCAATTTGTGTACTAATCATTACCACCAAGTATCATCAAGATTGGGTTAAAAATATTTGCTGGTATTTCGGAAACTTGTTATTTCTTATAAGCTTGGCAACCCATCTCAATGAAAGTGCTTTTCCACCGTCTGTGACTAGGGCTACTTGAAGAGTAAACAAACCATAGAGACAAAACTGAGAACTCCTTTATTTTGTCAAGTTTCAAAGAGCTACTAGAAACCATGTTAGATTTAGAGTTCCAAATTCATCTATCTATATAGGAGAGAACAGAGAGAAACCTAATATGAAAACTGCTACTGTAGACGAATGCTTCATCCTAGAAGAACAAAATTTGTTGAGCCAAGTGGGGTTTTTGTACTGATCATTACCACCAAGTATCATCAAATTTGGGTGAAAAAATATTTGCTGGTATTTCGGAAACTCGATATTTCTTAGAAGCTTGGCAAACCATCTCAATGAAAGTGCTTTTCCACAGTCTGTGCCTAGGGCTACTTGAAGAGGAAACAAACCATAGAGACAAAACAGGGAAATTCTTTATTTTGTCAAGTTTCAAAGAGCTACTACAAACCATGCTGGATTTAGAGTTCCAAATTCATCTATCTATATAGGAGAGAACAGAGGGGAACGAAATATAAAAACTGCTACTGTAAACGAATGCTTCATTCTAGAAGAAGAAAATTTATGAGGCAAGTGGGATTTGGGTACTGATCTTGACCACCAAGTATCATCAAGATTGGGTGAAAAAATATTTGCTGGTATTTCGGAAATTCGTAATTTCTTAGAAGCTTGGCAAACCCTCTCAGTGAAAGTGCTTTTCCACAGTCTGTGCCTAGGGCTACTTGAAGAGGAAACAAACCATAGAGACAAAACTGAGAACTCCGTTATTTTTTCAAGTCTCAAAGAGCTACTACAAACCATGTTGGATTTCGAGTTCCAAATTCATCTATCTGTATATGAGAGAACGGAGTGAACCCTAAATATAAAAACTGCTACTGTCGACGAACGCTTTAACCGAGAAGAACAAAATTTGGTGAGCCAAGTGGGATTTGTGTACTGATCCTTACCACCAAGTATTATCAAGATTGGGTGAAAAAATATTTGCTGGTATTTCGGAAACTCGTTATTTTGTAGAAGCTTGGCAACCTCTCTCAATGAAATTGCTTTCCACAGTCTGTGCCTAGGGCTACTTGAAGAGGAAACAAACCATAGATACAAAACTGAGAACATCCTTTATTTTGTCAAGGTTCAAAGAGCTACTACAAACCATGTTGGATTTACAGTTCCAAATTCATCTATCTATATAGGAGAGAACAGAAAGAAACCTAAATATAAAAACTGCTACTGTAGAGGAACGTTTCAAACTAGAAGAACAAAATGTGGTGAGCCAAGTGGGATTAGTGTACTGATCATTACCACCAAGTATCATCAAGATTGGGTGAAAAAATATTTGCTGGTATTTCGGAAACTCGTTATTTCTTAGAAGCGTGGCAACCCCTCTCATTGAAAGTGCTTTTCCACAGTCTGTGCCTAGGGCTACTTGAAGAGGAAACAAATCATAATGTCAAAACTGAGAACTACTTTATTTTGTCCAGATTCATAGAGCTACTACAAACCATGTTGGATTTAGTGTTCCAAACTCATCTATCTATGTAGGAGAGAACAGAGGGAAACCTAAATATAAAAACTGCTACTGTAAACGAATGCTTCATACTAGAAGAACAAAATTTGGTGAGCCAAGTGGGATATGTGTACTGATCATTACCACCAAGTATCATCAAGTTTGGGTGAAAAAATATTTGCTGGTATTTCGGAAACTCGATATTTCTTAGAAGCTTGGCAACCCATCTCAATGAAAGAGCTTTTCCACAGTCAGTTTTTAGGACTACTTGAAGAGGAAACAAACCATAGAGACAAAACAGGGAAGTTCTTTATTTTGTCAAGTTTCAAAGAGCTACTACAAACCATGCTGGATTTAGATTTCCAAATTCATCTATCTATATAGGAGAGAACAGAGGGGAACGAAATATAAAAACTGCTACTGTAGACGAATGCTTCATCCTAGAAGAACAAAATTTGGTGAGCCAAGTGGGATTTGGGTACTGATCATTACCACCAAGTATCATCAAGATTGGGTGAAAAAATATTTGCTGGTATTTCGGAAACTCGTAATTTCTTAGAAGCTTGGCAAACCCTCTCAGTGAAAGTGCTTTTCCACATTCTGTGCCTAGGACTTCTTGAAGAGGAACCAAACCATAGAGACAAAACTGAAAACTCCTTTATTTTGTCAAGTTTCAAGGAGCTACTACAAAGCATGTTGGATTTAGTGTTCCAAATTCATCTATCTATATAGGAGAGAACAGAGGGAAACCTAAATATAAAAACTGCTACTGTACAGGAACGCTTCAACCTAGAAGAACAAAATTTGGTAAGCCAAGTGGGATTTGTGTACTGATCATTACGACCAAGTATCATCAAGATTGGGTGAAAAAATATTTGCTGGTATTTCGGAAACTCGTTATTTCTTAGTAGCTTGGCAACCCCTCTCAATGAAAGTGCTTTTGCACAGTGTGTGCCTAGGGCTACTTGAAGAGGAAACAAACCATAGAGACAAAACTGAGAACTCCTTTATTTTGTCAAGTTTCAAAGAGCTACTACAAACCATGTTGGATTTAGAGTTCCAAATTTATCTATCTATATAGGAGAGAACAGAGAGAAACCTAAATATAAAAACTGCTACTGTAGACGAACGCTTCAACCTAGAAGAACGAAATTTGGTGAGCCAAGTGGGACTGGTTTACTGATCATTACCACCAAGTATCATCAAGATTGGGTGAAAAAATATATGCTGGTATTTCGGAAACTCGTTGTTTCTTAGAAGCTTGGCAACCCCTCTCAATGTAAGTGCTTTTCCACAGTCTGTGCCTAGGGCTACTTGAAGAGGAAACAAACCATAGAGAAAAATTTGAGAACTCCTTTATTTTGTCAAGTTTCAAAGAGCTACTACAAAGCATGTTGGATTTAGAGTTCCAAATTCATCTATCTCTATAGGAGAGAACAGAGGGAAACCTAAATATAAAAACTGCTACTGTAGACGAACGCTTCAACCTAGAAGAACAAAATTTGGTGAGCTAAGTGGGATTTGTGTACCGATCATTAGCAACAAGTATCATCAAGATTGGGTAAAAAAATATTTGCTGGTATTTCGGAAACTCGTTCTTTTAGAAGCTTGGCAACACATCTCAATGAAAGTGCTTTTCCACAGTCTGTGCCTAAGGCTACTTGAAGAGGAAACAAACCATGGAGACAAAACTGAGAACACCTTTATTTTTTCAAGTTTCAAAGAGCTACTACAAACCATGTTGGATTTAGAGTTCCAAATTCATCTATCTATATAGGAGAGAACAGAGGGAAACCTAAACATAAAAACTGCTACTGTAGACGAAAGCTTCAAACTAGAAGTACAAAATTTCGTGAGCCAAGTGGGATTTGTGTACTGATCGTTACCACCAAGAATCATCAAATTTGGGTGAAAAAATATTTGCTGGTATTTCGGAAACTCGTTATTTCTTAGAAGCTTGGGAACCCCTCTCAATGAAAGTGCTTTTCCACAGTCTGTGCCTAGGGCTACTTGAAGAGGAAACAAACCATAGAGACAAAACTGAGAACTCCTTTATTTTGTCAAGTTTCAAAGAGCTACTACAAACCATGTTGGATTTAGAGTTCCAAATTCATCTATCTATATAGGAGAGAACAGAGGGAAACCTAAATATAAAAACCGCTACTGTAGACGAACGCTTCAACTTAGAACAAAATTTGGTGAGCCAAGTGGCATTTGTGTACTGATCATTACCACCAAGTATCATCAAGATTGGGTGAAAAAATATTTGCTAGTATTTCGGAAACTCGTAATTTCTTAGAGGCTTGGCAACCCCTCTCAATGAAAGTGCTTTTCCACTATCTGTGCCTAGGGCTACTTGAAGAGGAAACAAACCATAGAGACAAAACTGAGAACTCGTTTATTTTGTCACGTTTCAAGGAGCTACTACAAAGCCTGTTGGATTTAGAGTTCCAAATTCATCTATCAATATAGGAGAGAACAGAGGAAAACCTAAATATAAAAACTGCTACTGTAGACGAACGCTTCAACCTAGAAGAACAAAATTTGGTAAGCCAAGTGGGATTTGTGTACTGATCATTAGCACCAAGTATCATCAAGATTGGGTGAAAAAATATTTGCTGGTATTTCGGAAACTCGTTTTTTCTTATAAGCTTGGCAACCCCTCCCAATGAAAGTGCTTTTCCACTATCTGTGCCTAGGGCTTTTTGAAGAGGAAACAAATTATAGAGACAAATCTGAGAACTCCTTTATTTTGTCAAGTTTCAAAGAGCTACTACAAACCATGTTGGATTTAGAGTTCCAAATTCATCTATCTATATAGGAGAGAACAGAGAGAAACCTAAATATAAAAACTGCTACTGTACACGAACGCTTCAACCTAGAAGACCAAAATTTGGTGAGCCAAGTGGGATTTGTGTAATGATCATTACCAACAAGTATCAACAAGATTGTGTGAAAAAATATTTGCTGGTATTTCGGAAACTCGTTATTTCTTAGAAGCTTGGCAACCCGTCTCAATTAAAGTGCTTTCCACAGTCTGTACCAAGGGCTACTTTAAGAGGAAACAAACCATAGAGACAAAACTGAGAACTCCTTTATTTTGTCAAGTTTCAAAGAGCTACTACAAACCATGTTGGATTTAGAGTTCCAAATTCATCTATCTATATATGAGAGAACAGAGTGAAACCTAAATATAAAAACTGCTACTGTACACGAACGCTTCAACCTAGAAGAAAAAATTTGGTGAGCCAAAAGGGATTTGTGTACTGATCATTACCACCAAGTACCATCAAGATTGGGTGAAAAAATATTTGCTGGTATTTCGGAAACTCGTTATTTCTTAGAAGCTTAGCAACCCCTCTCAATGAAAGTGCTTTTCCACAGTCTGTGCCTAGGGCTACTTGAAGAGGAAACAAACCATAGAGGCAAATCTGAGAACTCCTTTATTTTGTCAAGTTTCAAAGAGCTACTACAAACCATGTTGGATTTAGAGTTCCAAATTCATCTATCTAAATAGGAGAGAACAAATGGAAACCTAAATATAAAAACTGCTACTGTAGACGAAAGCTTCAAACTAGAAGAACAAAATTTCGTGAGCCAAGTGGAATTTGTGTACTGATCGTTACCACCAAGAATCATCAAATTTGGGTGAAAAAATATTTGCTGTTATTTCGGAAACTCGTTATTTCTTAGAAGCTTGGCAACCCCTCTCAATGAAAGTGCTTTTCCACAGTCTGTGCCTAGGGCTACTTGAAGAGGAAACAAACCATAGAGACAAATCTGAGACCTCCTTTATTTTGTCAAGTTTCAAAGAGCTACTACAAAGCATGTTGGATTTAGAGTTCCAAATTCATCTATCTATATAGGAGAGAACAGAGGGAAACCTAAATATAAAAACTGCTACTGTAGACGAACGCTTCAACCTAGAAAAACAAAATTTTTTTGAGCTAAGTGGGATTTGTGTACCGATCATTAGCAACAAGTATCATCAAGATTGGGTAAAAAAATATTTGCTGGTATTTCGGAAACTCGTTCTTTTAGAAGCTTGGCAACACATCTCAATGAAAGTGCTTTTCCACAGTCTGTGCCTAAGGCTACTTGAAGAGGAAACAAACCATAGAGACAAAACTGAGAACTCCTTTATTTTGTCAAGTTTCAAGGAGCTACTACAAAGCATGTTGGATTTAGAGTTCCAAATTCATCTATCAATGTAGGAGAGAACAGAGGGAAACCTAAATATAAAAACTGCTACTGTAGACGAACGCTTCAACCTAGAAGAACAAAATATGGTAAGCCAAGTGGGATTTGTGTACTGATCATTACCACAAAGTATCATCAAGATTGGGTGAAAAAATATTTGCTGGTATTTCGGAAACTCGTTTTTTCTTATAAGCTTGGCATTCCCTCTCAATGAAAGTGCTTTTCCACAGTCTGTGCCTAGGGCTTTTTGAAGAGAAAACAAACCACAGAGACAAATCTGAGAACTCCTTTATTTTGTCAAGTTTCAAAGAGCTACTACAAACCATGTTGGATTTAGAGTTCCAAATTCATCTATCTATATAGGAGGAACAGAGAGAAACCTAAATATAAAAACTGCTACTGAAGACGAACGCTTCAACCTAGAAGAACAAAATTTGGTGAGCCAAGTGGGATTTGTGTACTGATCATTGCCACCAAGTATCAACAAGATTGTGTGAAAAAATATTTGCTGGTATTTCGGAAACTCGATATTTCTTAGAAGCTTGGCAACCCCTCTCAATGAAAGTGCTTTTCCACAGTCTGTGCCTACGGCTACTTGAAGAGGAAACAAATCATAATGTCAAAACTGAGAACTCCTTTATTTTGTCAAGTTTCATAGAGCTACTACAAACCATGTTGGATTTAGTGTTCCAAATTCATCTATCTATATAGGAGAGAACAGAGGGAAACCTAAATATAAAAACTGCTACTGTAAACGAATGCTTCATCCTAGAAGAACAAAATTTGGTGAGCCAAGTGGGATTTGTGTACTGATCATTACCACCAAGTATCATCAAGTTTGGGTGAAAAAATATTTGCTGGTATTTCGGAAACTCGATATTTCTTAGAAGCTTGTCAACCCATCTCAATGAAAGAGCTTTTCCACAGTCAGTTCCTAGGGCTACTTGAAGAGGAAACAAACCATAGAGACAAAACAGGGAAGTTCTTTATTTTGTCAAGTTTCAAAGAGCTACTACAAACCATGCTGGATTTAGAGTTCCAAATTCATCTATCTATATAGGAGAGAACAGAGGGGAACGAAATATAAAAACTGCTACTGTAGACGAATGCTTCATCCTAGAAGAACAAAATTTGGTGAGCCAAGTGGGATTTGGGTACTGATCATTACCACCAAGTATCATCAAGATTGGGTGAAAAAATATTTGCTGGTATTTCGGAAACTCGTAATTTCTTAGAAGCTTGGCAAACCCTCTCAGTGAAAGTGCTTTTCCACATTCTGTGCCTAGGACTTCTTGAAGAGGAACCAAACCATAGAGACAAAACTGAAAACTCCTTTATTTTGTCAAGTTTCAAGGAGCTACTACAAAGCATGTTGGATTTAGAGTTCCAAATTCATCTATCTATATAGGAGAGAACAGAGGGAAACCTAAATATAAAAACTGCTACTGTACACGAACGCTTCAACCTAGAAGAACAAAATTTGGTAAGCCAAGTGGGATTTGTGTACTGATCATTACGACCAAGTATCATCAAGATTGGGTGAAAAAATATTTGCTGGTATTTCGGAAACTCGTTATTTCTTAGTAGATTGGCAACCCCTCTCAATGAAAGTGCTTTTGCACAGTGTGTGCCTAGGGCTACTTGAAGAGGAAACAAAACATAGAGACAAAACTGAGAACTCCTTTATTTTGTCAAGTTTCAAAGAGCTACTACAAACCATGTTGGATTTAGAGTTCCAAATTTATCTATCTATATAGGAGAGAACAGAGAGAAACCTAAATATAAAAACTGCTACTGTAGACGAACGCTTCAACCTAGAAGAACGAAATTTGGTGAGCCAAGTGGGATTTGTAGACTGATCATTACCACCAAGTTTCATCAAGATTGGGTGAAAAAATATATGCTGGTATTTCGGAAACTCGTTGTTTCTTAGAAGCTTGGCAACCCCTCTCAATGAAAGTGCTTTTCCACAGTCTGTGCCTAGGGCTACTTGAAGAGGAAACAAACCATAGAGAAAAATCTGAGAACTCCTTTATTTTGTCAAGTTTCAAAGAGCTACTACAAAGCATGTTGGATTTAGAGTTCCAAATTCATCTATCTATATAGGAGAGAACAGAGGGAAACCTAAATATAAGAACTGCTACTGTAGACGAACGCTTCAACCTAGAAGAACAAAATTTGGTGAGCTAAGTGGGATTTGTGTACCGATCATTAGCAACAAGTATCATCAAGATTGGGTGAAAAAATATTTGCTGGTATTTAGGAAACTCGTTCTTTCTTAGAAGCTTGGCAACACATCTCAATGAAAGTGCTTTTCCACAGTCTGTGCCTAAGGCTACTTGAAGAGGAAACAAACCATAGAGACAAAACTGAGAACACCTTTATTTTTTCAAGCTTCAAAGAGCTACTACAAACCATGTTGGATTTAGAGTTCCAAATTCATCTATCTATATATGAGAGAACGGAGTGAACCCTAAATATAAATACTGATACTGTCGACGAACGCTTCAACCGAGAAGAACTAAATTTGGTGAGCCAAGTGGGATTTGTGTACTGATCCTTACCATCATGTATTATCAAGATTGGGTGAAAAAATATTTGCTGGTATTTCGGAAACTCGTTATTTCGTAGAAGCTTGGCAACCTCTCTCAATGAAAATGCTTTCCACAGTCTGTGCCTAGGGCTACTTGAAGAGGAAACAAACCATAGATACATAACTGAGAACTCCTTTATTTTGTCAAGGTTCAAAGAGCTACTACAAACCATGTTGGATTTAGAGTTCCAAATTAATCTATCTATATAGGAGAGAACAGAAAGAAACCTATATATAAAAACTGTTACTGTGGAGGAACGTTTCAAATTAGAAGAACAAAATTTGGTGAGCCAAGTGGGATTAGTGTACTGATCATTACCACCAAGTATCATCAAGATTGGGTGAAAAAATATTTGCTGGTATTTCGGAAACTCGTTATTTCGTAGAAGCTTGGCAACCCCTCTCAATGAAAGTGCTTTTCCACAGTCTGTGCCTAAGGCTACTTGAAGAGGAAACAAATCATAATGTCAAAACTGAGAACTCCTTTATTTTGTCAAGTTTCATAGAGCTACTACAAACCATGTTGGATTTAGTGTTCCAAATTCATCTATCTATATAGGAGAGAACAGAGGGAAACCTAAATATAAAAACTGCTACTGTAAACGAATGCTTCATCCTAGAAGAACAAAACTTGGTGAGCCAAGTGGGATTTGTGTACTGATCATTACCACCAAGTATCATCAAGTTTGGGTGAAAAAATATTTGCTGGTATTTCGGAAACTCGATATTTCTTAGAAGCTTGGCAACCCATCTCAATGAAAGAGCTTTTCCACAGTCAGTTCCTAGGGCTACTTGAAGAGGAAACAAACCATAGAGACAAAACAGGGAAGTTCTTTATTTTGTCAAGTTTCAAAGAGCTACTACAAACCATGCTGGATTTAGAGTTCCAAATTCATCTATCTATATAGGAGAGAACAGAGGGGAACGAAATATAAAAACTGCTACTGTAGACGAATGCTTCATCCTAGAAGAACAAAATTTCGTGAGCCAAGTGGTATTTGGGAACTGATCATTACCACCAAGTATCATCAAGATTGGGTGAAAAAATATTTGCTGGTATTTCGGAAACTCGTAATTTCTTAGAAGATTGGCAAACCCTCTCAGTGAAAGTGATTTTCCACATTCTGTGCCTAGGACTTCTTGAAGAGGAACCAAACCATAGAGACAAAACTGAAAACTCCTTTATTTTGTCAAGTTTCTAGGAGCTACTACAAAGCATGTTGGATTTAGAGTTCCAAATTCATCTATCTAAATAGGAGAGAACAAATGGAAACCTAAATATAAAAACTGCTACTGTAGAAGAAAGCTTCAAACTAGAAGAACAAAATTTCGTGAGCCAAGTGGCATTTGTGTACTGATCGTTACCACCAAGAATCATCAAATTTGGGTGAAAAAATATTTGCTGTTATTTCGGAAACTCGTTATTTCTTAGAAGCTTGGCAACCCCTCTCAATGAAAGTGCTTTTCCACAGTCTGTGCCTAGGGCTACTTGAAGAGGAAACAAACCATAGAGACAAATCTGAGACCTCCTTCATTTTGTCAAGTTTCAAAGAGCTACTACAAACCATGTTGGATTTAGAGTTCCAAATTCATCTATCTATATAGGAGAGAACAGAGAGAAACCTAAATATAAAAACTGATACTGTAGACGAATGCTTCAACCTAGAAGAACAAAATTCGGTGAGCCAAGTGGGATTTGTGTACTGATCATTACCACCAAGTATCAACAACATTGTGTGAAAAAATATTTGCTGGTATTTCGGAAACTCGTTATTTCTTAGAAGCTTGGCAACCCCTCTCAATGAAAGTGCTTTCCACAGTCTGTGCCTAGGGCTACTTGAAGAGGAAACAAACCATAGAGACAAAACTGAGAACTCCTTTATTTTGTCAAGTTTCAAAGTGCTACTACAAACCATGATGGATTTAGAGTTCCAAATTCATCTATCTGTATAGGAGAGAACAGAGGGAAACCTAAATATAAAAACTGCTACTGTACACGAACGCTTCAACCTAGAAGAACTAAATTGGTGAGCCAAGTGGGATATGTGTACTTATCATTACCACCAAGTATCATCAAGATTGGGTGAAAAAATATTTGCTGGTATTTCGGAAACTCGTTATTTCTTAGAAGCTTGGCAACCCCTCTCAATGAAAGTGCTTTTCCACAGTCTGTGCCTAGGGCTACTTGAAGAGGAAACAAACCATAGAGACAAAACTGAGAACTCCTTTATTTTGTCAAGTTTCAAGGAGCTACTACAAAGCATGTTGGATTTAGAGTTCCAAATTCATCTATCAATGTAGGAGAGAACAGAGGGAAACCTAAATATAAAAACTGCTACTGTAGACGAACGCTTCAACCTAGAAGAACAAAATATGGTAAGCCAAGTGGGATTTGTGTACTGATCTTTACCACCAAGTATCATCCAGATTGGGTGAAAAAATATTTGTTGGTATTTCGGAACTCGTTTTTTCTTATAAGCTTGGCATTCCCTCTCAATGAAAGTGCTTTTCCACAGTCTGTGCCTAGGCTTTTTGAAGAGGAAACAAACCACAGAGACAAATCTGAGAACTCCTTTATTTTGTCAAGTTTCAAAGAGCTACTACAAACCATGTTGGATTTAGAGTTCCAAATTCATCTATCTATATAGGAGGAACAGAGAGAAACCTAAATATAAAAACTGCTACTGAAGACGAACGCTTCAACCTAGAAGACCAAAATTTGGTGAGCCATGTGGGATTTGTGTACTGATCATTGCCACCAAGTATCAACAAGATAGTGTGAAAAAATATTTGCTGGTATTTCGGAAACTCGATATTTCTTAGAAGCTTGGCAACCCCTCTCAATGAAAGTGCTTTTCCACAGCCTGTGCCTAGGGCTACTTGAAGAGGAAACAAATCATAATGTCAAAACTGAGAACTCCTTTATTTTGTCAAGTTTCATAGAGCTACTACAAACCATGTTGGATTTAGTGTTCCAAATTCATCTATCTATATAGGAGAGAACAGAGGGAAACCTAAATATAAAAACTGCTACTGTAAACGAATGCTTCATCCTAGAAGAACAAAATTTGGTGAGCCAAGTGGGATTTTTGTACTGATCATTACCACCAAGTATCATCAAGTTTGGGTGAAAAAATATTTGCTGGTATTTCGGAAACTCGATATTTCTTAGAAGCTTGGCAACCCATCTCAATGAAAGAGCTTTTCCACAGTCAGTTCCTAGGGCTACTTGAAGAGGAAACAAACCATAGAGAAAAAACAGGGAAGTTCTTTATTTTGTCAAGTTTCAAAGAGCTACTACAAACCATGCTGGATTTAGAGTTCCAAATTCATCTATCTATATAGGAGAGAACAGAGGGGAACGAAATATAAAAACTGCTACTGTAGACGAATGCTTCGTCCTAGAAGAACAAAATTTGGTGAGCCAAGTGGGATTTTGGTACTGATCATTACCACCAAGTATCATCAAGATTGGGTGAAAAAATATTTGCTGGTATTTCGGAAACTCGTAATTTCTTAGAAGATTGGCAAACCCTCTCAGTGAAAGTGCTTTTCCACATTCTGTGCCTAGGACATCTTGAAGAGGAACCAAACCATAGAGACAAAACTGAAAACTCTTTTATTTTGTCAAGTTTCAAGGAGCTACTACAAAGCATGTTGGATTTAGAGTTCCAAATTCATCTATCTATATAGGAGAGAACAGAGGGAAACCTAAATATAAAAACTGCTACTGTAGACGAACGCTTCAACCTAGAAGAACGAAATTTGGTGAGCCAAGTGGGATTTGTAGACTGATCATTACCACCAAGTATCATCATGATTGGGTGAAAAAATATATGCTGGTATTTCGGAAACTCGTTGTTTTTTAGAAGCTTGGCAACCCCTCTCAATGAAAGTGCTTTTCCACAGTCTGTGCCTAGGGCTACTTGAAGAGGAAACAAACCATAGAGAAAAATCTGAGAACTCCTTTATTTTGTCAAGTTTCAAAGAGCTACTACAAAGCATGTTGGATTTAGAGTTCCAAATTCATCTATCTATATAGGAGAGAACAGAGGGAAACCTAAATATAAAAACTGCTACTGTAGACGAACGCTTCAACCTAGAAGAACAAAATTTGGTGAGCTAAGTGGGATTTGTGTACCGATCATTAGCAACAAGTATCATCAAGATTGGGTGAAAAAATATTTGCTGGTATTTCGGAAACTCGTTCTTTCTTAGAAGCTTGGCAACACATCTCAATGAAAGTGCTTTTCCACAGTCTGTGCCTAAGGCTACTTGAAGAGGAAACAAACCATAGAGACAAAACTGAGAACACCTTTATTTTTTCAAGTTTCAAAGAGCTACTACAAACCATGTTGGATTTAGAGTTCCAAATTCATCTATCTATATATGAGAGAACGGAGTGAACCCTAAATATAAAAACTGATACTGTCGACGAACGCTTCAACCGAGAAGAACAAAATTTGGTGAGCCAAGTGAGATTTGTGTACTGATCCTTACCCTCAAGTATTATCAAGATTGGGTGAAAAAATATTTGCTGGTATTTCGGAAACTCGTTATTTCGTAGAAGCTTGGCAACCTCTCTCAATGAAAGTGCTTTCCACAGTCTGTGCCTAGGGCTACTTGAAGAGGAAACAAACCATAAAGACAAAACTGAGAACTCCTTTATTTTGTCAAGGTTCAAAGAGCTACTACAAACCATGTTGGATTTAGACTTCCAAATTAATCTATCTATATAGGAGAGAACAGAAAGAAACCTAAATATAAAAACTGCTACTGTAGAGGAACGTTTCAAACTAGAAGAACAAAATTTGGTGAGCCAAGTGGGATTAGTGTACTGATCATTACCACCAAGTATCATCAAGATTGGGTGAAAAAATATTTGCTGGTATTTCGGAAACTCGTTATTTCTTAGAAGCTTGGCAACACCTCTCAATGAAAGTGCTTTTCCACAGTCTGTGCCTAAGGCTACTTGAAGAGGAAACAAATCATAATGTCAAAACTGAGAACTCCTTTATTTTGTCAAGTTTCATAGAGCTACTACAAACCATGTTGGATTTAGTGTTCCAAATTGATCTATCTATATAGGGGAGAACAGAGGGAAACCTAAATATTAAAAACTGCTACTGTAAACGAATGCTTCATCCTAGAAGAACAAAACTTGGTGAGCCAAGTGGGATTTGTGTACTGATCATTACCACCAAGTATCATCAAGTTTGGGTGAAAAAATATTTGCTGGTATTTCGGAAACTCGATATTTCTTAGAAGCTTGGCAACCCATCTCAATGAAAGAGCTTTTCCACAGTCAGTTCCTAGGGCTACTTGAAGAGGAAACAAACCATAGAGACACAACAGGGAAGTTCTTTATTTTGTCAAGTTTCAAAGAGCTACTACAAAACATGCTGGATTTAGAGTTCCAAATTCATCTATCTATATAGGAGAGAACAGAGGGGAACGAAATATAAAAACTGCTACTGTAGACGAATGCTTCATCCTAGAAGAACCAAATTTGGTGAGCCAAGTGGGATTTGGGTACTGATCTTTACCACCAAGTATCATCAAGATTGGGTGAAAAAATATTTGCTGGTATTTCGGAAACTCGTAATATCTTAGAAGATTGGCAAACCCTCTCAGTGAAAGTGCTTTTCCACATTCTGTGCCTAGGACTTCTTGAAGAGGAACCAAACCATAGAGACAAAACTGAAAACTCCTTTATTTTGTCAAGTTTCAAGGAGCTACTACAAAGCATGTTGGATTTAGAGTTCCAAATTCATCTATCTATATAGGAGAGAACAGAGTGAAACCTAAATATAAAAACTGCTACTGTACACGAACGCTTCAACCTAGAAGAAAAAATTTTGTGAGCCAAAAGGGATTTGTGTACTGATCATTACCACCAAGTACCATCAAGATTGGGTGAAAAAATATTTGCTGGTATTTCGGAAACTCGTTATTTCTTAGAAGCTTGGCAACCCCTCTCAATGAAAGTGCTTTTCCACAGTCTGTGCTTAGGGCTACTTGAAGAGGAAACAAACCATAGAGGCAAATCTGAGAACTCCTTTATTTTGTCAAGTTTCAAAGAGCTACTACAAACCATGTTGGATTTAGAGTTCCAAATTCATCTATCTAAATAGGAGAGAACAAATGGAAACCTAAATATAAAAACTGCTACTGTAGATGAAAGCTTCAAACTAGAAGTACAAAATTTCGTGAGCCAAGTGGGATTTGTGTACTGATCGTTACCACCAAGAATCATCAAATTTGGGTGAAAAAATATTTGCTGGTATTTCGGAAACTCGTTATTTCTTAGAAGCTTGGCAACCCCTCTCAATGAAAGTGCTTTTCCACAGTCTGTGCCTAGGGCTACTTGAAGAGGAAACAAACCATAGAGACAAAACTGAGAACTCCTTTATTTTGTCAAGTTTCAAAGAGCTACTACAAACCATGTTGGATTTAGAGTTCCAAATTCATCTATCTATATACTAGAGAACAGAGGGAAACCTAAATATAAAAACTGCTACTGTAGACGAACGCTTCAACCTAGAAAACAAAATTTGGTGAGCCAAGTGGGATTTGTGTACTGATCATTACCACCAACTATCATCAAGATTGGGTGAAAAAATATTTGCTGGTATTTCGGAAACTCGTAATTTCTTAGAGGCTTGGCAACCCCTCTCAATGAAAGTGCTTTTCCACAGTCTGTGCCTAGGGCTACTTCAAGAGGAAACAAACCATAGAGACAAAACTGAGAACTCGTTTATTTTGTCACGTTTCAAGGAGCTACTACAAAGCATGTTGGATTTAGAGTTCCAAATTCATCTATCAATATAGGAGAGAACAGAGGGAAACCTAAATATAAAAACTGCTACTGTAGACGAACGCTTCAACCTAGAAGAACAAAATTTGGTAAGCCAAGTGGGATTTGTGTACTGATCATTACCACCAAGTATCATCAAGATTGGGTGAAAAAATATTTGCTGGTATTTCGGAAACTCGTTTTTTCTTATAAGCTTGGCAACCCCTCTCAATGAAAGTGCTTTTCCACAGTCTGTGCCTAGGGCTTTTTGAAGAGGAAACAAACCATAGAGACAAATCTGAGAACTCCTTTATTTTGTCAAGTTTCAAAGAGCTACTACAAACCATGTTGGATTTAGAGTTCCAAATTCATCTATCTATATAGGAGAGAACAGAGAGAAACCTAAATATAAAAACTGCTACTGTACACGAACGCTTCAACCTAGAAGACCAAAATTTGGTGAGCCAAGTGGGATTTGTGTAATGATCATTACCAACAAGTATCAACAAGATTGTGTGAAAAAATATTTGCTGGTATTTCGGAAACTCGTTATTTCTTAGAAGCTTGGCAACCCATCTCAATTAAAGTGCTTTCCACAGTCTGTACCAAGGGCTACTTTAAGAGGAAACAAACCATAGAGACAAAACTGAGAACTCCTTTATTTTGTCAAGTTTCAAAGAGCTACTACAAACCATGTTGGATTTAGAGTTCCAAATTCATCTATCTATATATGAGAGAACAGAGTGAAACCTAAATATAAAAACTGCTACTGTACACGAACGCTTCAACCTAGAAGAAAAAATTTGGTGAGCCAAAAGGGATTTGTGTACTGATCATTACCACCAAGTACCATCAAGATTGGGTGAAAAAATATTTGCTGGTATTTCGGAAACTCGTTATTTCTTATAAGCTTGGCAACCCCTCTCAATGAAAGTGCTTTTCCACAGTCTGTGCCTAGGGCTACTTGAAGAGGAAACAAACCGTAGAGGCAAATCTGAGAACTCCTTTATTTTGTCAAGTTTCAAAGAGCTACTACAAACCATGTTGGATTTAGAGTTCCAAATTCATCTATCTAAATAGGAGAGAACAAATGGAAACCTAATTATAAAAACTGCTACTGTAGACGAAAGCTTCAAACTAGAAGAACAAAATTTCTTGAGCCAAGTGGCATTTGTGTACTGATCGTTACCACCAAGAATCATCAAATTTGGGTGAAAATATATTTGCTGTTATTTCGGATACTCGTTATTTCTTAGAAGCTTGGCAACCCCTCTCAATGAAAGTGCTTTTCCACAGACTGTGCATACGGCTACTTGAAGAGGAAACAAACCATAGAGACAAATCTGAGACCTCCTTTATTTTGTCAAGTTTCAAAGAGCTACTACAAACCATGTTGGATTTATAGTTCCAAATTCATCTATCTATATAGGAGAGAACAGAGAGAAACCTAAATATAAAAACTGCTACTGTAGACGAATGCTTCAACCTAGAAGAACAAAATTCGGTGAGCTAAGTGGGATTTGTGTACTGATCATTACCACCAAGTATCAACAACATTGTGTGAAAAAATATTTGCTGTATTTCGGAAACTCGTTATTTCTTAAAAGCTTGGAAACCCATCTCAATGAAAGTGCTTTCCACAGTCTTTGCCTAGTGCTACTTGAAGAGGGAACAATCCATAGAGACAAAACTGAGAACTCCTTTATTTTGTCAAGTTTCAAAGAGCTACTACAAACCACTTTGGATTTAGAGTTCCATATCATCTATCTATATAGGAGAGAACAGGGGGAAACCTAAATATAAAAACTGCTACTGTAGACGAACTCATCAACATAAAAGAACAAAATTTGGTGAGCCAAGTGGGATTTGTGTACTGATCATTACCACCATGTATCATCAAGATTGGGTGAAAAAATATTTGCTGGTATTTCGGAAACTCGTTATTTCTTAGAAGTTTGGCAACCCCTAAAAATGAAAGTGCTTTTCCACAGTCTGTGCCTAGGGCTACTTGAAGAGGAAACAAACCATAGAGACAAATCTGAGAACTCCTTTATTTTGTCAAGTTTCAAAGAGCTACTACAAACCATGTTGGATTTAGAGTTCCAAATTCATCTATATATAGGAGAGAACAGAGGGAAACGTAAATATAAAAACTGCTACTGTACACGAACGCTTCAACCTAGAAGAACTAAATTTGGTGAGCCAAGTGCGAATTGTGTACTGATCATTACCACCAAGTATCATCAAGATTGGGTGAAAAAATATTTGCTGGTATTTCGGAAACTCGTTATTTCTTAGAAACTTTGCAAGCCCTCTCAATGAAAGTGCTTTTCCACAGTCTGTGCCTAGGGCTACTTGAAGAGGAAACAAACCATAGAGACAAATCTGAGAACTCCTTTATTTTGTCAAGTTTCAAAGCGCTACTACAAACCATCTTGAATTTAGAGTTCCAAATTCATCTATCTATATAGGAGAGAACAGAGAGAAACCTAAATATAAAAACTGCTACTGTACACGAACGCTTCAACCTAGAAGAACAAAATTCGGTGAGCCAGGTGGGATTTGTGTACTGATCATTACCACCAAGTATCAACAAGATTGTGTGAAAAAATATTTGCTGGTATTTCGGAAACTCGTTATTTCTTAGAAGGTTGGCAACCCCTCTCAATTAAAGTGCTTTTCCACAGTCTGTGCCTAGGGCTACTTGAAGTTGAAACAAACCATAGAGACAAAACTGAGAACTCCTTTATTTTGGCAAGTTTCAAAGAGCTACTACAAACCATGTTGGATTTAGAGTTCCAAATTCATCTATCTATATATGAGAGAACCGAGTGAAACCTAAATATAAAAACTGCTACTGTAGACGAACGCTTCAACGTAGAAGAACAAAATTTGGTCATCCAAGTGGGATTTGTGTACTGATCATTACCACCAACTATCATCAAGATTGGGTGAAAAAATATTTGCTGGTATTTCGGAAACTCGTTATTTATTAGAAGCTTGGCAACCCCTCTCAATGAAAGTGATTTCCACAGTCTGTGCCTAGGGCTACTTGAAGAGGAAACAAACCATAGAGACAAAACTGAGAACTCCTTTATTTTGTCAAGTTTCAAAGATCTACTACAAACCATGTTGGATTTAGAGTTCCAAATTCATCTATCTATATAGGAGAGAACAGAGGGAAACCTAAATATAAAAACTGCTAAGATACACGAACGCTTCAACCTAGAAGAACTAAATTTGGTGAGCCAAGTGCGAATTGTGTACTGATCATTACCACCAAGTATCATCAAGATTGGGTGAAAAAATATTTGCTGGTATTTCGGAAACTCGTTATTTCTTAGAAGCTTGGCAACCCCTCTCAATGAAAGTACTTTTCCACAGTCTGTGCCTAGGGCTACTTGAAAAGGAAACAAACCATAGAGACAAATCTGAGAACTCCTTTATTTTGTCAAGTTTCAAAGAGCTACTACAAACCATGTTGGATTTAGAGTTCCAAATTCATCTATCTATATAGGAGAGAACAGAATGAAACCCAAAAATAAAAACTGCTACTGAAAACGAACGCATCAACCTAGAAGAACAAAATTTGGTGAGTAAAGTGGGATTTGTTTACTTGTCATTACCACCACGTATCATCAAGATTGGGTCAAAAAATCTTTGATGGTAATTCGGAAACTCGTTATTTCTTAGAAGCTTGGCAACCCCACTCAATGAAATTGCTTTTCAACAGTCTGTGCCTAGGGCTACTTGAATAGGAAACAAACCATAGAGACAAAACTGAGAACTCCTTTATTTTGTCAAGTTTCAAAGAGCAACTACAAACCATGTTGGATTTAGAGTTCCAAATTCATCTGACTATATAGGAGAGAACAGAGTGAAACCTAAAAATAAAAACTGCTACTGAAAACGAACGCATCAACCTAGAAGAACAAAATTTGGTGAGTCAAGTGGCATTTGTGTACTTGTCATTACCACCAAGTATCATCAAGATTGGGTGAAAAAATATTTGCTGGTATTTCGGAAACTCGTTATTTCTTAAAAGCTTGCAACCCCTCTCAATGAAAGTGCTTCTCCACTGTCTGTGCCTAGATCTACTTGAAGAGGAAACAAACCATACAGAGAAAACTGAGAACTCCATTATTTTGTTAAGTTTCAAAGAACCACTAAAAACCATGTTGGATTTAGAGTTCCAAATTCATCTATCTATATAGCAGAGAACAGAGTGAAACCTAAACATAAAAACTGCTACTGTAGACGAACGCTTCAACTGAGAACAACAAAATTTGGTGAGTCAGTGGGATTTGTGTACTGATCATTACCACAAAGTATCATCAAGATTGGGTTAAAAAATATTTGCTGGTATTTCGGAAACTCGTTATGTCTTAGAAGCTTGGCAACCCCTCTCAATGAAAATGCTTTTCCACAGTCTGTGCCTAGGGCTACTTGAAGTAGAAACAAACCGTAGAGACATAACAGAGAACTCCTTAATTTTCTCAAGTTTCAAAGAGGTATTACAAACCATGTTGGATTTAGAGTTAAAAATTCATCTATCTATATAGGAGAGTACAGAGTGAAACCTAAATATAAAAACTGCTACTGTAGACGAACGCTTCAATCTAGAAGAATAAAATTTGGTGAGCCAAGTGGGATTTGTGTACTGATCATTACCACCAAGTATCATCAAGAAAGGGTGTAAAAATATTTGCTGGTATTACGGAAACTAGTTATTTCTTAGAAGCTTGGCAACCCCTCTCAATGAAAGTGCTTTCCACAGTCTGTGCCTAGGACTACTTGAAGAGGAAACAAACCATAGAAACAAAACTGAGAACTTCTTTATTTTGTCAAGTTTCAAAGAGCTACTACAAACCATGTTGGATTTAGAGTTCCAAATTCATCTATCTATATAGGAGAGAACAGAGTGAAACCTAAAAATAAAAACTGCTTCTGTAAACGAACGCTTCAACTTAGAAGAACAAAATTTGGTGAGCCAAGAGGGATTTGTGGATTTGTCATTATCACTACGTATCATCAACATTGGGTGAAAAAATATTTGCTGGTATTTCGGAAACTCGTTATTTCTTAGAAGCTTGGCAATCCCTCTCAATGAAAGTTCTTTTCCACAGTCTGTGCCTAGGGCTACTTGAAATGGAAACAAACCATAGAGACAAAACTGAGAAATCCTTTGTTTCTTCAAGTTTCAAAGAGCTACTACAAACCATGTTGGTTTTAGGGTTCCAAATTCATCTCTCTATATAGGAGAAAACAGAGTGAAACCTAAATATATAAACTGCTACTGTAGACGAACGCTTCAACCTAGAAGAACAGAATGAGGTGAGCCAAGTGGGATTTGTGTGCTGATCATTACCAAAAAGTATCATCAAGATTGGGTGAAAAAATATTTGCTGGTATTTCGAAAACTCGTTATTTCTTAGAAGCTTGGCAACCCCACTCAATGAAAGTGCTTTTCCACAGTCTGTGCCTAGGGCTACTTGAAGAAGAAACAAACCATAGAGACAAAACTGAGAAGTCCTTAATGTTCTCAAGTTTCAAAAAGCTATTACAAACCATGTTGGATTTAGAGTTCCAAATTCATCTATCTATATAGGACAGTACAGAGTGAAATCTAAATATAAAAACTGCTACTGTAGACGAACGCTTCAATCTAGAAGAATAAAATTTGGTGAGCCAAGTGGGATTTGTGTACTGAGCATTACCACCAAGTATCATCAAGATTGGGTGAAAAAATATTTGCTGGTATTTGGGAAACTCGTTATTTCTTTGAAGCTTGGCAACCCCACTCAATTAAAGTGCTTTTCCACAGTCTGGGCCTAGGACTACTTGAAGAGGAAACAAACCATAGAAACAAAACTGAGAATTCCTTTATTTTTTCAAGTTTCAAAGAGCTACTACCAACCATGTTGGATTTAGAGTTCCAAATTCATCTATCTATATAGGAGAGAACAGAGTGAAACGTAAATATAAAAACTGCTACTGTAGACGAACGCTTCAACCTAGCAGAACAAAATTTGGTGAGCCAAGTGGGATTTGTGTACTGATCATTACCACCAAGTATCATCAAGATTGGGTGAAAAAATGTTTGCTGGTATTTCGGAAACTCGTTATTTCTTTGAAGCTCGGCACCCCTCTCAATGAAAGTGCTTTTCCACCGTCGGTGTCTTGGGCTAATTGAAGAGGAATCAAACCATAGAGACAAAACTGAGAACTCCTTTCTTTTGTCAAGTTTCAAAGAGCTACTACAAACCATGTTGGATTTAGAGTTGCAAATTCATTTATCTATATAGCATAGAACAGAGTAAAACCTAAATATAAAAACTGCTACTGTAGATGAACGCTTTAACCTAGAAGAACAAAATTTGGTGAGCCAAGTGTGATTTGTGTCCTGATCATTAACACAAAGTATCATCAAGATTGGGTGAAAAAATATTTGCTGGAATTTCGAAAACTCGTAATTTCTTGGAAGCTTCTCGACCGCTCTCAATGAAAGTGCTTTTCCACAGTCTCTGCTTAGGGCTACTTGAAGCGGAAACAAATCATAGAGACAAAATTGAGAACTCCTTTATTTTGTCAAGTTTCAGAGAGCTACTAAAAACCATGTTGGATTTAGAGTTCCGAATTCATCTATCTAAACAGGAGAGAACAGAGGGAAACCTAAATATAAAAACTGCTACTGTAGACGAATGCTTCAACCTAGAAGAACAAAATTTGGTGAGCAAAGTGGGATTTTTGTACTGATCATTACCACCAAATATCATCAAGATTGGCTGAAAAAAATATTTGCTGGTATTTCGAAAACTCGTAATTTGTTAGAAGCTTGGCAACCCCTCTCAATGAAAGTGCTTTTCCACAGTCTGTGCCTAGGGCTACTTGAAGAGGAAAGAAACCATAGAGACAAAACTGAGAACTCCTTTATTTTGTCACGTTTCAAAGAGCTACTACAAGCCATGTTGGATTTAGAGTTTAAAATTCATCTATCTATATAGGAGAGAACAGAGGGAAACCTAGATATAAAAACTGCTACTTTAGACGAACGCTTCAACCTAGAAGAACAAAATTTGGTGAGTCAAGTGGGATTTGTGTACTGATCATTAGCAACAAGTATCATCAACATTGGGTGAAAAAATATTTGCTGGTATTTCGGAAACTCGTAATTTCTTAGAAGCTAAGCAACCCCTCTCAATGAAAGTGCTTTTCCTCAGTCTGTGACTAGGGCTACATGAAGAGGAAACAAACCATAGAGACAAAACTGAGAACTCCTTTATTTTGTCAAGTATTAAAGAGCTACTACAAACCATGTTGGATTTAGAGTTCCAAATTCATCTATCTATATATGAGAGAACAGAGTGAAACCTAAATATAAAAACTGCTACTGTAGACGATCGCTTCAACCTAGAAGAACAAAATTTGGTGAGCCAAGTGGGATTTGTGTACTGATAATTACCACCAAGTATCATCAAGATTGGGTGAAAAAATATTTGCTGGTATTTCGGAAACTCGTTATTTCTTAGAAGCTTGGCAACACCTCTCAATGAAAGTGCTTTTTCACAGTCTGTGCCTAGGGCAACTTGAAGAGGGAACAAACGATAGAGACAAAACTGAGAACTCCTATATTTTGGTCAAGTTTCAAAGAGCTACTATAAACCATGTTGCATTTAGCGTTCCAAATTCATCAATCTATATAGGAAAGAACAGAGGGAAACCTAAATATAAAAACAGCTACTGTAGACGAACGCTTCAACCTAGAAGAACAGAATTTGGTGAGCCAAGTGGGATTTGTGTACTGATCATCAGCAACAGGTATCATCAAGATTGGGTGAAAAAATATTTGCTGGTATTTCGGAAACTCGTAATTTCTTAGAAGCTTGGCAACCCCTCTCAATGAAAGTGCTTTTCCACAGTCTGTGCCTAGGGCTACTTGAAGAGGAAACAATCCATAGAGACAAAACTGAGAACTCCTTTATTTTCTCAATTTTAAAAGAGCTACTAAAAACCATGTTGGATTTAGCGTTCCAAATTCATCTATCTATACAGGAGAGAACAGAAGGAAACCTAAATATAAAAACTGCTACTGTAGACGAACGCTTCAACCTAGAAGAACAAAATTTGGTGAGCCAAGTGGGATTTGTGTACTGATCATTACCACCATGTATCATCAAGATTGGGTGAAAAAATATTGCTGGTATTTCGGAAACTCGTAATTTCTTAGAAGCTTGGCAACCCCTCTCAATGAAAGTGCTTTTCCACAGTCTGTGCCTAGGGCTACTTGAAGAGGAAACAAACCATAGAGACAAAACTGAGAACTCCTTTATTTTGTCAAGTTTCAAAGAGCTACTAAAAACCATGTTGGATTTAGAGTTCCAAATTCATCTATCTAAATAGGTGAGAACAGAGGAAAACCTAAATATAAAAACTGCTACTGTAGACGAATGCTTCAACCTAGAAGAACAAAATTTGGTGAGCAAAGTGGGATTTGTGTACTGATCACTACCACCAAATATCATCAAGATTGGCTGAAAAAATATTTGCTGGTATTTCGGAAACTCGTAATTTGTTAGAAGCTTGGCAACCCCTCTCAATGAAAGTGCTTTTCCACAGTCTGTGCCTAGGGCTACTTGAAGAGGAAAGAAACCATAGAGACAAAACTGAGAACTCCTTTATTTTGTCAAGTTTCAAAGAGCTACTGCAAACCATGTTGGATTTAGAGTTTAAAATACATCTATCTATATAGGAGAGAACAGAGGAAACCTAGATATAAAAACTGCTACTGTAGACGAACGCTTCAACCTAGAAGAACAAAATTTGGTGAGTCAAGTGGGATTTGTGTACTGATCATTACCACCATGTATCATCAAGATTGGGTGAAAAAATATTTGCTGGTATTTCGGAAACTTGTAATTTCTTAGAAGCTTGGCAACCCCTCTCAATGAAAGTGCTTTTCCACAGTCTGTGCATAGGGCTACTTGAAGAGGAAAGAAACCATAGAGACAAAACTGAGAACTCCTTTATTTTGTCAAGTTTCAAAGAGCTACTACAAACCATGTTGGATTTAGAGTTCCACATTCATCTATCTATATAGGAGAGAACAGAGAGAAACCTATATATAAAAACAGCTACTGTAGACGAACGCTTCAACCTAGAAGAACAAAATTTGGTGAGCCAAGTGGGATTTGTGTACTGATCATTACCACCAAGTATCACCAACATTGGGTGAAAAAATATTTGCTGGTATTTCGGAAACTCGTTATTTCTTAGAAGCTTGGCCACCCATCTCAATGAAAGTGCTTTCCACAGTCTGTGCCTAGGGCTACTTGAAGAGGAAAGAAACCATAGAGACAAATCTGAGACCTCCTTTATTTTGTCAAGTTTCAAAGAGCTACTACAAACCATGTTAAATTTAGAATTCCAAATTCATCTATCTATATATGAGAGAACAGAGGGAAACCTAAATATAAAAACTGCTACTGTAGTCGAACGCTTCAACCTAGAAGAACAAAATTTCTGAGCCAAGTGGGATTTGTGTACTGATCATTACCACCAAGTATCATCAAGATTGGGTGAAAAAATATTTGCTGGTATTTCGGAAATTCGTAATTTCTTAGAAGCTTGGCAACCCCTCTCAAAGAAAGTGCTTTTCCACAGTCTGTGCCTAGGGCTCCTTGAAGAGGAAACAAACCATAGAGAAAAAACGGAGAACTCCTTTTTTTGTGAAGTTTCAACGAGCTACTACAAACCATGTTGGATTTAGAGTTCCAAATTCATCTATCTATACAGGAGAGAACAGAGGGAAACCTAAATATGAAAACTGCTACTGTTGACGAATGCTTCAACCTAGAAGAACAAAATTTGGTGAGCCAAGTGGGATTTGTGTACTGATCATTACCACCAAGTATCATCAAGATTGGGTGAAAAAATATTTGCTGGTGTTTCGGAAACTCGTTATTTCTTAGAATCATGGCAACCCCGCTCAATGAAAGTGCTTTTCCACAATGTGTGCCTAGGGCTACTTGAAGAGGAAACAAACCATAGAGACAAAATTGAGAAAACCTTTATTTTGTCAAGTTCCAAAGAGCTACTACAAACCATGTTGGATTTAGTGTTCCAAATTCATCTATCTATATATGAGAGAACAGAGTGATACCTAAATATAAAAACTGCTACTGTAGACGAACGCTTCAACCTAGAAGAACAAAATTTGGTGAGCCAATTGGGATTTGTGTACTGATCATTACCACCAAGTATCATCAAGATTGGGTGAAAAAATATTTGCTGGTATTTCGGAAACTCGTTATTTCTTAGAAGCTTGGCAACCCCTCTCAATGAAAGTGCTTTTCCACAGTCTGTGCCTAGGACTACTTGAAAAGGAAACAAACCATAGAGACAAAACTGAGAACTCCTTTATTTTGTCAAGTTTCAAAGAGCTACTAAAAACCATGTTGGATTTAGAGTTCCAAATTCATCTATCTAAATAGGAGAGAACAGAATGAAACCTATGTATAAAAACTGCTACTGTAGACGAATGCTTCAACCTGGAAGAACAAAATTTGGTGAGCAAAGTGGGATTTGTGTACTGATCATTACCACCAAGTATCATCAAGATTGAGTGAATAAATATTTGCTGGTATTTCGGAAACTCGTAATTTCTTAGAAGCTTGGCAACCCCTCTGAATGAAAGTGCTTTTCCACAGTCTGTGCCTAGGGCTACTTGAAGAGGAAACAATCAATAGAGACAAAACTGAGAACTCCTTTATTTTCTCAATTTTTAAAGAGCTAATACAAACCATGTTGGATTTAGAGTTCCAAATCCATCTATCTATACAGGAGAGAACAGAGGGAAACCTAAATATGAAAACTGCTACTGTAGACGAACGCTTCAACCTAGAAGAACAAAATTTAGTGAGCCAAGTGGGATTTGTGTAATGATCATTACCACCATGTATCATCAAGATTGGGTGAAAAAATATTTGCTGGTATTTCGGAAACTCGTAATTTCTTAGAAGCTTGGCAACCCCTCTCAATGAAAATGCTTTTCCACAGTCTGTGCCTAGGGCTACTTGAAGAGGAAACAAACCATAGAGACAAAACTGAGAACTCCTTTATTTTGTCAAGTTTCAAAGAGATACTAAAAACCATGTTGGATTTAGAGTTCCGAATTCATCTGTCTAAACAGGAGAGAACAGAGGGAAACCTAAATATAAAAACTGCTACTGTAGACGAATGCTTCAACCTAGAAGAACAAAATTTGGTGAGCAAAGTGGGATTTTTGTACTGATCATTACCACCAAATATCATCAAGATTGGCTGAAAAAATATTTGCTGGTATTTCGAAAACTCGTAATTTGTTAGAAGCTTGGCAACCCCTCTCAATGAAAGTGCTTTTCCACAGTCTGTGCCTAGGGCTACTTGAAGAGGAAAGAAACCATAGAGACAAAACTGAGAACTCCTTTATTTTGTCACGTTTCAAAGAGCTACTACAAGCCATGTTGGATTTAGAGTTTAAAATTCATCTATCTATATAGGAGAGAACAGAGGGAAACCTAGATATAAAAACTGCTACTGTAGACGAACGCTTCAACCTAGAAGAACAAAATTTGGTGAGTCAAGTGGGATTTGTGTACTGATCATTAGCAACAAGTATCATCAACATTGGGTGAAAAAATATTTGCTGGTATTTCGGAAACTCGTAATTTCTTAGAAGCTAAGCAACCCCTCTCAATGAAAGTGCTTTTCCTCAGTCTGTGACTAGGGCTACTTGAAGAGGAAACAAACCATAGAGACAAAACTGAGAACTCCTTTATTTTGTCAAGTATTAAAGAGCTACTACAAACCATGTTGGATTTAGAGTTCCAAATTCATCTATCTATATATGAGAGAACAGAGTGAAACCTAAATATAAAAACTGCTACTGTAGACGATCGCTTCAACCTAGAAGAACAAAATTTGGTGAGCCAAGTGGGATTTGTGTACTGATCATTACCACCAAGTATCATCAAGATTGGGTGAAAAAATATTTGCTGGTATTTCGGAAACTCGTTATTTCTTAGAAGCTTGGCAACACCTCTCAATGAAAGTGCTTTTTCACAGTCTGTGCCTAGGGCAACTTGAAGAGGGAACAAACGATAGAGACAAAACTGAGAACTCCTATATTTGGTCAAGTTTCAAAGAGCTACTATAAACCATGTTGCATTTAGCGTTCCAAATTCATCAATCTATATAGGAAAGAACAGAGGGAAACCTAAATATAAAAACAGCTACTGTAGACGAACGCTTCAACCTAGAAGAACAGAATTTGGTGAGCCAAGTGGGATTTGTGTACTGATCATCAGCAACAGGTATCATTAAGTTTGGCTGAAAAAATATTTGCTGGTATTTCGAAAACTCGTTATTTCTTAGAAGCTTGGCAACCCCTCTCAATGAAAGTGCTTTTCCACAGTCTGTGCCTAGGGCTACTTGAAAAGGAAACAAACCATAGAGACAAAACTGAGAACTCCTTTATTTTGTCAAGTTTCAAAGAGCTACTAAAAACCATGTTGGATTTAGAGTTCCAAATTCATCTATCTAAATAGGAGACAACAGAATGAAACCTATGTATAAAAACTGCTACTGTAGACGAATGCTTCAACCTAGAAGAACAAAATTTGGTGAGCAAAGTGGGATTTGTGTACTGATCATTACCACCAAGTATCATCAAGATTGGGTGAAAAAATATTTGCTGGTATTTCGGAAACTCGTAATTTCTTAGAAGCTTGGCAACCCCTCTCAATGAAAGTGCTTTTCCACAGTCTGTGCCTAGGGCTACTTGAAGAGGAAACAATCCATAGAGACAAAACTGAGAACTCCTTTATTTTCTCAATTTTAAAAGAGCTACTAAAAACCATGTTGGATTTAGCGTTCCAAATTCATCTATCTATACAGGAGAGAACAGAAGGAAACCTAAATATAAAAACTGCTACTGTAGACGAACGCTTCAACCTAGAAGAACAAAATTTGGTGAGCCAAGTGGGATTTGTGTACTGATCATTACCACCATGTATCATCAAGATTGGGTGAAAAAATATTTGCTGGTATTTCGGAAACTCGTAATTTCTTAGAAGCTTGGCAACCCCTCTCAATGAAAGTGCTTTTCCACAGTCTGTGCCTAGGGCTACTTGAAGAGGAAACAAACCATAGAGACAAAACTGAGAACTCCTTTATTTTGTCAAGTTTCAAAGAGCTACTAAAAACCATGTTGGATTTAGAGTTCCAAATTCATCTATCTAAATAGGTGAGAACAGAGGAAAACCTAAATATAAAAACTGCTACTGTAGACGAATGCTTCAACCTGGAAGAACAAAATTTGGTGAGCAAAGTGGGATTTGTGTACTGATCATTACCACCAAATATCATCAAGATTGGCTGAAAAAATATTTGCTGGTATTTCGGAAACTCGTAATTTGTTAGAAGCTTGGCAACCCCTCTCAATGAAAGTGCTTTTCCACAGTCTGTGCCTAGGGCTACTTGAAGAGGAAAGAAACCATAGAGACAAAACTGAGAACTCCTTTATTTTGTCAAGTTTCAAAGAGCTACTGCAAACCATGTTGGATTTAGAGTTTAAAATTCATCTATCTATATAGGAGAGAACAGAGGAAACCTAGATATAAAAACTGCTACTGTAGACGAACGCTTCAACCTAGAAGAACAAAATTTGGTGAGTCAAGTGGGATTTGTGTACTGATCATTACCACCATGTATCATCAAGATTGGGTTAAAAAATATTTGCTGGTATTTCGGAAACTTGTAATTTCTTAGAAGCTTGGCAACCCCTCTCAATGAAAGTGCTTTTCCACAGTCTGTGCATAGGGCTACTTGAAGAGGAAAGAAACCATAGAGACAAAACTGAGAACTCCTTTATTTTGTCAAGTTTCAAAGAGCTACTACAAACCATGTTGCATTTAGAGTTCCACATTCATCTATCTATATAGGAGAGAACAGAGAGAAACCTATATATAAAAACAGCTACTGTAGACGAACGCTTCAACCTAGAAGAACAAAATTTGGTGAGCCAAGTGGGATTTGTGTACTGATCATTACCACCAAGTATCACCAACATTGGGTGAAAAAATATTTGCTGGTTTTTCGGAAACTCGTTATTTCTTAGAAGCTTGGCAACCCATCTCAATGAAAGTGCTTTCCACAGTCTGTGCCTAGGGCTACTTGAAGAGGAAAGAAACCATAGAGACAAATCTGAGACCTCCTTTATTTTGTCAAGTTTCAAAGAGCTACTACAAACCATGTTAAATTTAGAATTCCAAATTCATCTATCTATATATGAGAGAACAGAGGGAAACCTAAATATAAAAAAACATGACTACTGTAGTCCGAAACGCTTCAACCTAGAAGAACAAAATTTCTGAGCCAAGTGGGATTTGTGTACTGATCATTACCACCAAGTATCATCAAGATTGGGTGAAAAAAATATTTGCTGGTATTTCGGAAATTCGTAATTTCTTAGAAGCTTGGCAACCCTCTCAAAGAAAGTGCTTTTCCACAGTCTGTGCCTAGGGCTCCTTGAAGAGGAACAAACCATAGAGAAAAAACGGAGAACTCCTTTTTTGTGAAGTTTCAACGAGCTACTACAAACCATGTTGGATTTAGAGTTCCAAATTCATCTATCTATACAGGAGAGAACAGAGGGAAACCTAAATATGAAAACTGCTACTGTAGACGAATGCTTCAACCTAGAAGAACAAAATTTGGTGAGCCAAGTGGGATTTGTGTACTGATCATTACCACCAAGTATCATCAAGATTGGGTGAAAAAATATTTGCTGGTGTTCGGAAACTCGTTATTTCTTAGAATCATGGCAACCCCGCTCAATGAAAGTGCTTTTCCACAATGTGTGCCTAGGGCTACTTGAAGAGGAAACAAACCATAGAGACAAAATTGAGAAAACCTTTATTTTGTCAAGTTCCAAAGAGCTACTACAAACCATGTTGGATTTAGTGTTCCAAATTCATCTATCTATATATGAGAGAACAGAGTGATACCTAAATATAAAAACTGCTACTGTAGACGAACGCTTCAACCTAGAAGAAAAAAATTTGGTGAGCCAATTGGGATTTGTGTACTGATCATTACCACCAAGTATCATCAAGATTGGGTGAAAAAATATTTGCTGGTATTTCGGAAACTCGTTATTTCTAGAAGCTTGGCAACCCCTCTCAATGAAAGTGCTTTTCCACAGTCTGTGCCTAGGACTACTTGAAAAGGAAACAAACCATAGAGACAAAACTGAGAACTCCTTTATTTTGTCAAGTTTCAAAGAGCTACTAAAAACCATGTTGGATTTAGAGTTCCAAATTCATCTATCTAAATAGGAGAGAACAGAATGAAACCTATGTATAAAAACTGCTACTGTAGACGAATGCTTCAACCTGGAAGAACAAAATTTGGTGAGCAAAGTGGGATTTGTGTACTGATCATTACCACCAAGTATCATCAAGATTGAGTGAATAAATATTTGCTGGTATTTCGGAAACTCGTAATTTCTTAGAAGCTTGGCAACCCCTCTGAATGAAAGTGCTTTTCCACAGTCTGTGCCTAGGGCTACTTGAAGAGGAAACAATCAATGAGACAAACTGAGAACTCCTTTATTTTCTCAATTTTAAAGAGCTAATACAAACCATGTTGGATTTAGAGTTCCAAATCCATCTATCTATACAGGAGAGAACAGAGGGAAACCTAAATATGAAAACTGCTACTGTAGACGAACGCTTCAACCTAGAAGAACAAAATTTAGTGAGCCAAGTGGGATTTGTGTAATGATCATTACCACCATGTATCATCAAGATTGGGGTGAAAAAATATTTGCTGGTATTTCGGAAACTCGTAATTTCTTAGAAGCTTGGCAACCCCTCTCAATGAAAATGCTTTTCCACAGTCTGTGCCTAGGGCTACTTGAAGAGGAAACAAACCATAGAGACAAAACTGAGAACTCCTTTATTTTGTCAAGTTTCAAAGAGATACTAAAAACCATGTTGGATTTAGAGTTCCGAATTCATCTGACTAAACAGGAGAGAACAGAGGGAAACCTAAATATAAAAACTGCTACTGTAGACGAATGCTTCAACCTAGAAGAACAAAATTTGGTGAGCAAAGTGGGATTTTTGTACTGATCAATACCACCAAATATCATCAAGATTGGCTGAAAAAATATTTGCTGGTATTTCGAAAACTCGTAATTTGTTAGAAGCTTGGCAACCCCTCTCAATGAAAGTGCTTTTCCACAGTCTGTGCCTAGGGCTACTTGAAGAGGAAAGAAACCATAGAGACAAAACTGAGAACTCCTTTATTTTGTCACGTTTCAAAGAGCTACTACAAGCCATGTTGGATTTAGAGTTTAAAATTCATCTATCTATATAGGAGAGAACAGAGGGAAACCTAGATATAAAAACTGCTACTGTAGACGAACGCTTCAACCTAGAAGAACAAAATTTGGTGAGTCAAGTGGGATTTGTGTACTGATCAATAGCAACAAGTATCATCAAGATTGGGTGAAAAAATACTTGCTGGTATTTCGGAAACTCGTAATTTCTTAGAAGCTAAGCAACCCCTCTCAATGAAAGTGCTTTTCCTCAGTCTGTGACTAGGGCTACTTGAAGAGGAAACAAACCATAGAGACAAAACTGAGAACTCCTTTATTTTGTCAAGTATTAAAGAGCTACTACAAACCATGTTGGATTTAGAGTTCCAAATTCATCTATCTATATATGAGAGAACAGAGTGAAACCTAAATATAAAAACTGCTACTGTAGACGAACGCTTCAACCTAGAAGAACAAAATTTGGTGAGCAAAGTGGGATTTGTGTACTGATCATTACCACCAAGTATCATCAAGATTGGGTGAAAAAATATTTGCTGGTATTTCGGAAACTCGTTATTTCTTAGAAGCTTGGCAACACCTCTCAATGAAAGTGCTTTTTCACAGTCTGTGCCTAGGGCAACTTGAAGAGGGAACAAACGATAGAGACAAAACTGAGAACTCCTATATTTGGTCAAGTTTCAAAGAGCTACTAGTAAACCATGTTGGATTTAGCTTTCCAAATTCATCAATCTATATAGGAAAGAACAGAGGGAAACCTAAATATAAAAACAGCTACTGTAGACGAACGCTTCAACCTAGAAGAACAGAATTTGGTGAGCCAAGTGGGATTTGTGTACTGATCATCAGCAACAGTATCATCAAGTTTGGCTGAAAAAATATTTGCTGGTATTTCGAAAACTCGTTATTTCTTAGAAGCTTGGCAACCCTCTCAATGAAAGTGCTTTTCCACAGTCTGTGCCTAGGGCTACTTGAAAAGGAAACAAACCATAGAGACAAAACTGAGAACTCCTTTATTTGTCAAGTTTCAAAGAGCTACTAAAACCATGTTGGATTTAGAGTTCCAAATTCATCTATCTAAATAGGAGACAACAGAATGAAACCTATGTATAAAAACTGCTACTGTAGACGAATGCTTCAACCTGGAAGAACAAAAATTTGGTGAGCAAAGTGGGATTTGTGTACTGATCATTACCACCAAGTATCATCAAGATTGGGTGAAAAAATATTTGCTGGTATTTCGGAAACTCGTAATTTCTTAGAAGCTTGGCAACCCCTCTCTAATGAAGTGCTTTTCCACAGTCTGTGCTAGGGCTACTTGAAGAGGAAACAATCCATAGAGACAAAACTGAGAACTCCTTTTTTTCTCAATTTTAAAAGAGCTACTAAAAACCATGTTGAATTTAGCGTTCCAAATTCATCTATCTATACAGGAGAGAACAGAAGGAAACCTAAATATAAAAACTGCTACTGTAGATGAAGCTTCAACCTAGAGAGAACAAAATTTGGTGAGCCAAGTGGGATTTGTGTACTGATCATTACCACCATGTATCATCAAGATTGGGGGAAAAAATATTTGCTGGTATTTCGGAAACTCGTAATTTCTTAGAAGCTGGCAACCCTCTCAATGAAAGTGCTTTTCCACAGTCTGTGCCTAGGGCTACTTGAAGAGGAAACAAACCATAGAGACAAAACTGAGAACTCCTTTATTTTGTCAAGTTTCAAAGAGCTACTAGAAACCATGTTGGATTTAGAGTTCCAAATTCATCTATCTAAATAGGTGAGAACAGAGGAAAACCTAAATATAAAAACTGCTAGTGTAGACGAATGCTTCAACCTAGAATAACAAAATTTGGTGAGCAAAGTGGGGATTTGTGTACTGATCATTACCACCAAATATCATCAAGATTGGCTGAAAAAATATTTGCTGGTATTTCGGAAACTCGTAATTTGTTAGAAGCTTGGCAACCCCTCTCAATGAAAGTGCTTTTCCACAGTCTGGGCCTAGGGCTACTTGAAGAGGAAAGAATCCATAGAGACAAAACTGAGAACTCCTTTATTTTGTCACGTTTCAAAGAGCTACTGCAAACCATGTTGGATTTAGAGTTTAAAATTCATCTATCTATATAGGAGAGAACAGAGGAAACCTAGATATAAAAACTGCTACTGTAGACGAACGCTTCAACCTAGAAGAACAAAATTTGGTGAGTCAAGTGGGATTTGTGTACTGATCATTACCACCATGTATCATCAAGATTGGGTGAAAAAATATTTGCTGGTATTTCGGAAACTTGTAATTTCTTAGAAGCTTGGCAACCCTCTCAATGAAAGTGCTTTTCCACAGTCTGTGCCTAGGGCTACTTGAGAGGAAAGAAACCATAGAGACAAAACTGAGAACTGCTTTATTTTGTCAAGTTTCAAAGAGCTACTACAAACCATGTTGGATTTAGAGTCCAAATTCATCTATCTATATAGGAGAGAACAGAGGGAAACCTAAATATAAAAACTGCTATTGTAGCGAACGCTTCAACATATAAGAACAAAATTTGGTGAGCCAAGTGGGATTTGTGTACTGATCATTACCACCAAGTATCATCAAGATTGGGTGAAAAAATATTTGCTGGTATTTCGGAAACTCGTTAGTTCTTAGAAGCATGGCAACCCGCTCAATGAAAGTGCTTTTCCACAGTGTGTGCCTAGGGGCTACTTGAAGAGGAAACAAACCATAGAGACAAAATTGATAAAACCTTTATTTTGTCAAGTTCCAAAGAGCTACTACAAACACATGTTGGATTTAGTGTTCCAAATTCATCTATCTATATATGAGAGAACATAGTGATACCTAAATGTAAAAACTGCTACAGGTAGACGAACGCTTCAACCTAGAAGAACAAAATTTGGTGAGCCAAGTGGGATTTGTGTACTGATCATTACCACCAAGTATCATCAAGATTGGGTGAAAAATATTTGCTGGTATTTGGGAAACTCGTTATTTCTTAGAAGCTTGGCAACCCCTCTCAATGAAAGTGCTTTTCCACATTCTGTGCCTAGGGCTACTTGAAGAGGAAACAAACCATAGAGACAAAAGTGAGAACTCCTTATTTTGTCAAGTTTCAAAGAGACTACTACAAACCATGTTGGATTTAGAGTTCCAAATTCATGTATCTATATAGGAGAGAACAGAGGGAAACCTAAATATATAAACCGCTACTGTAGACGAACGCTTCAACCTAGAAGAACAAAATTTGTGAGCCAAGTGGGATTTGTGTACTGATCATTACCACCATGAATCATCAAGATTCGGAAAAAAAATATTTGCTGGTACTTCGGAAACTCGTAATTTCTTAGAAGCTTGGCAACCCCTCTCAATGAAAGTGCTTTTCCACAGTCTGTGCCTAGGGCTACTTGAAGAGGAAACAAACGATAGAGACAAAACTGAGAACCCCTTTATTTTGTCAAGTTTCAAAGAGCTACTACAAACCATGTTGGATTTAGAGTTCCAAATTCATCTATCTAAATAGGAGAGAACAGAGGGAAACCTAAATATAAAAACTGCTACTGTAGACGAATGCTTCAACCTAGAAGAACAAAATTTGGTGAGCAAAGTGGGATTTGTGTACTGATCATTACCACCAAGTATCATCAAGATTGGGTGAAAAAATATTTGCTGGTATTTCAGAAACTCGTAATTTCTTAGAAGCTTGGCAACCCCTCTCAATGAAAGTGCTTTTCCACAGTCTGTGCCTAGGGCTACTTGATGAGGAAACAAACCATAGAGACAAAACTGAGAACTCCTTTATTTTGTCAAGTTTCAAAGAGCTACTAGCAACCATGTTGGATTTAGAGTTCCAAATTCATCTATCTATATTGGAGAGAACAGAGGGATACCTAAATATAAAAACTGCTATTGTAGACGAACCCTTCAACCTAGAAGAACACAATATGGTGAGCCAAGTGGGATTTGTGTACTGATCATTACCACCACGCATCATCAAGATTGGGTGAAAACATATTTGCTGGTATTTCGGAAACTCGTAATTTCTTAGAAGCTTGGCAACCCCTCTCAATGAAAGTGCTTTTCCACAGTCTGTGCCTAGGGCTACTTGAAGAGGAAACAAACCATAGAGACAAAACTGAGAACTCCTTTATTTTGTCAAGTTTCAAAGAGCTACTACAAACCATGTTGGATTTAGCGTTCCAAATTCATCTATCTATACAGGAGAGAACAGAGGGAAACCTAAATATAAAACTGCTACTGTAGACGAACGCTTAAACCTAGAAGAACAGAATTTGGTGAGCCAAGTGGGATTTGTGTATTGATCATCAGCAACTGGTATCATCAAGATTGGCTGAAAAAATATTTGCTGGTATTTCGGAAACTCGTGATTTCTTAGAAGCTTGGCAACCCCTCTCAATGAAAGTGCTTTTCCACAGTCTGTGCCTATGGCTACTTGAAGAGGAAACAAACCATAGAGACAAAACTGAGAACTCCTTTATTTTGTCAAGTTTCAAAGAGCTACTAAAAACCATGTTGGATTTAGAGTTCCAAATTCATCTATCTATATAGGAGAGAACAGAATGAAACCTATGTATAAAAACTGCTACTGTAGACGAATGCTTCAACCTAGAAGAACAAAATTTGGTGAGCCAAGTGGGATTTGTGTACTCATCATTACCACCAATTATCATCAAGATTGGCTGAAAAAATATTTGCGGGTATTTCGGACCCTTTATTTCTTAGAAGCTTGGCAACCCCTCTCAATGAAAGTGCTTTTCCACAGTCTGTGCCTAGGGCTACTTGAAGAGGAAACAAACCATAGAGACAAAACTGAAAACTCCTTTATTTTGTCAAGTTTCAAAGAGCTAAAAAAACCATGTTTGATTTAGAGTTCCAAATTCATCTATCTAAATAGGAGAGAACAGAATGAAACCTATATATAAAAACTGCTACTGTAGACGAATGGTTCAACCTAGCAGAACAAAATTTGGTGAGCAAAGTGGGATTTGTTTACTGATCATTACCACCAAGTATCATCAAGATTGGGTGAAAAAATTTTTGCTGGTATTTCAGAAACTCGTTACTTCTTAGAAGCTTGGCAACCCCTCTCAATGAAAGTGCTTTTGCACAGTCTGTGCCTAGGGCTACTTGATGAGGAAACAAACCATAGAGACAAAACTGAGAACTCCTTTATTTTGTCAAGTTTCAAAGAGCTACTACCAACCATGTTGGATTTAGAGTTCCAAATTCATCTATGTATATAGGAGAGAACAGAGGGAAACCTAAATATAAAAACTGCTACTGTAGACGAACGCTTCAACCTAGAAGAACAAAATTTGGTGAGCCAAGTGGGATTTCTGTACTGATCATTACCACCAAGTATCATCAAGATTGGGTGAAAAAATATTTGCTGGTATTTCGGAAAATCGTTATTTCGTAGAAGCTTGGCAACCCCTCTCAATGAAAGTGCTTTTCCACCGTCTGTGCCTAGGGCTACTTGAAGAGGAAACAAACCATAGAGACAAAACTGAGAACTCCTTTATATTGTCAAGTTTCAAAGAGCTACTACCAACCATGTTGGATTTAGAGTTCCAAATTCATCTATCTATATAGGAGAGAACAGAGGGAAACCTAAATATCAAAACTGCTACTGTAGACGAACGCTTCAACCTAGAAGAACAAAATTTGGTGAGCCAAGTGGGATTTGTGTACTGATCATTACCACCAAGTATCATCAAGATTGGGTGAAAAAATATTTGCTGGTATTTCGGAAACTCGTAATTTCGTAGAAGCTTGGCAACCCCTCTCAATTAAAGTGCTTTCCACAGTCTGTGCCTAGGGCTACTTGAAGAGGAAACAAACCATAGAGACAAAACTGAGAACTCCTTTATTTTGTCAAGTTTCAAAGAGCTACTACAAACCATGTTGGATTTGGAGTTCCAAATTCATCTATCTATATAGGCGAGAACAGAGGGAAACCTAAATATAAAGACTGCTACTGTAGACGAACGCTTCAACCTAGAAGAACAGAATTTGGTGAGCCAAGTGGGATTTGTGTACTGATCATCAGCAACAGGTATCATCAAGATTGGCGGAAAAAATATTTGCTGGTATTTCGGAAACTCGTTATTTCTTAGAAGCTTGGCAACCCCTCTCAATGAAAGTGCTTTTCCACAGTCTGTGCCTAGGGCTACTTGAAGAGGAAACAAACCATAGAGACAAAACTGAGAACTCCTTTATTTTGTCAAGTTTCAAAGAGCTACTAAAAACCATGTTGGATTTAGAGTTCCAAATTCCTCTATCTAAATAGGAGAGAACAGAGTGAAACCTATATATAAAAACTGCTACTGTAGACGAATGCTTCAACCTAGAAGAACAAAATTTCGTGAGCAAAGTGGGATTTGTGTACTGATCATTACCACCAAGTATCATCAAGATTGGGTGAAAAAATATTTGCTGGTATTTCGGAAACTCGTAATTTCTTAGAAGCTTGGCAACCCCTCTCAATGAAAGTGCTTTTCCACAGTCTGTGCCTAGGGCTACTTGAAGAGGAAACAAACCATAGAGACAAATCTGAGAACTCCTTTATTTTCTCAACTTTCAAAGAGCTACTTCAATACATGTTGGATTTAGAGTTCCAAATTCATCTATGTATATAGGAGAGAACAGAGGGATACCTAAATATAAAAACTGCTACTGTAGACGAACGCTTCAACCTAGAAGAACAAATTTTGGTGAGCCAAGTGGGATTTTTGTACTGATCATTACCACCAAGTATCATCAAGATTGGGTGAAAATATATTTGCTGGTACTTCGGAAACTCGTTATTTCTTAGACGCTTGGCAACCCCTCTCAATGAAACTGCTTTTCCACTGTGTGTGCCTAGGGCTACTTGAAGAGGAAACAATCCGTAGAGACAAAACTGAGAACTCCTTTATTTTGTCAAGTTTCAAAGAGCTACTACAAACCATGTTGGATTTAGCGTTCCAAATTCATCTATCTATACAGGAGAGAACAGAGGGAAACCTAAATATAAAAACTGCTACTGTAAACGAACGCTTCAACCTAGAAGAACAGAATTTGGTGAGCCAAGTGGGATTTTTGTATTGATCATCAGCAACTGGTATCATCAAGATTGGCTGAAAAAATATTTGCTGTTATTTCGGAAACTCGTTATTTCTTAGAAGCTTGGCAACCCCTCTCAATGAAAGTGCTTTTCCACAGTCTGTGCCTATGGCTACTTGAAGAGGAAACAAACCATAGAGACAAAACTGAGAACTCCTTTATTTTGTCAAGTTTCAAAGAGCTACTAAAAACCATGTTGGATTTAGAGTTCCAAATTCATCTATCTATATAGGAGAGAACAGAATGAAACCTATGTATAAAAACTGCTACTGTAGACGAATGCTTCAACCTAGAAGAACAAAATTTGGTGAGCAAAGTGGGATTTGTGTACTCATCATTACCACCAATTATCATCAAGATTGGGTGAAAAAATATTTGCGGGTATTTCGGAATCTTTATTTCTTAGAAGCTTGGCAACCCCTCTCAATGAAAGTGCTTTTCCACAGTCTGTGCCTAGGGCTATTTGAAGAGGAAACAAACCATAGAGACAAAACTGAAAACTCCTTTATTTTGTCAAGTTTCAAAGAGCTAAAAAAACCATGTTTGATTTAGAGTTCCAAATTCATCTATCTAAATAGGAGAGAACAGAATGAAACCTATATATAAAAACTGCTACTGTAGACGAATGCTTCAACCTAGCAGAACAAAATTTGGTGAGCAAAGTGGGATTTGTTTACTGATCATTACCACCAAGTATCATCAAGATTGGGTGAAAAAATTTTTGCTGGTATTTCAGAAACTCGTTACTTCTTAGAAGCTTGGCAACCCCTCTCAATGAAAGTGCTTTTCCACAGTCTGTGCCTAGGGCTACTTGATGAGGAAACGAACCATAGAGACAAAACTGAGAACTCCTTTATTTTGTCAAGTTTCAAAGAGCTACTACCAACCATGTTGGATTTAGAGTTCCAAATTCATCTATGTATATAGGAGAGAACAGAGGGAAACCTAAATATAAAAACTGCTACTGTAGACGAACGCTTCAACCTAGAAGAACAAAATTTGGTGAGCCAAGTGGGATTTCTGTACTGATCATTACCACCAAGTATCATCAAGATTGGGTGAAAAAATATTTGCTGGTATTTCGGAAACTCGTTATTTCGTAGAAGCTTGGCAACCCCTCTCAATGAAAGTGCTTTTCCACAGTCTGTGCCTAGGGCTACTTGAAGAGGAAACAAACCATAGAGACAAAACTGAGAACTCCTTTATTTTGTCAAGTTTCAACGAGCTACTACCAACCATGTTGGATTTAGAGTTCCAAATTCATCTATCTATATGGGAGAGAACAGAGGGAAACCTAAATATAAAAACTGCTACTGTAGACGAACGCTTCAACCTAGAAGAACAAAATTTGGTGAGCCAAGTGGGATTTGTGTACTGATCATTACCACCAAGTATCATCAAGATTGGGTGAAAAAATATTTGCTGGTATTTCGGAAACTCGTAATTTCGTAGAAGATTGGCAACCCCTCTCAATTAAAGTGCTTTCCACAGTCTGTGCCTAGGGCTACTTGAAGAGGAAACAAACCATAGAGACAAAACTGAGAACTCCTTTATTTTGTCAAGTTTCAAAGAGCTACTACAAACCATGTTGGATTTAGAGTTCCAAATTCATCTATCTATATAGGAGAGAACAGAGGGAAACCTAAATATAAAGACTGCTACTGTAGACGAACGCTTCAACCTAGAAGAACAGAATTTGGTGAGCCAAGTGGGATTTGTGTACTGATCATCAGCAACAGGTATCATCAAGATTGGCGGAAAAAATATTTGCTGGTATTTCGGAAACTCGTTATTTCTTAGAAGCTTGGCAACCCCTCTCAATGAAAGTGCTTTTCCACAGCCTGTGCCTAGGGCTACTTGAAGAGGAAACAAACCATAGAGACAAAACTGAGAACTCCTTTATTTTGTCAAGTTTCAAAGAGCTACTAAAAACCATGTTGGATTTAGAGTTCCAAATTCATCTATCTAAATAGGAGAGAACAGAATGAAACCTATATATAAAAACTGCTACTGTAGACGAATGCTTCAACCTAGAAGAACAAAATTTGGTGAGCAAAGTGGGATTTGTGTACTGATCATTACCACCAAGTATCATCAAGATTGGGTGAAAAAATATCTGCTGGTATTTCGGAAACTCGTAATTTCTTAGAAGCTTGGCAACCCCTCTCAATGAAAGTGCTTTTCCACAGTCTGTGCCTAGGGCTACTTGAAGAGGAAACAAACCATAGAGACAAATCTGAGAACTCCTTTATTTTGTCAACTTTCAAAGAGCTACTTCAATACATGTTGGATTTAGAGTTCCAAATTCATCTATGTATATAGGAGAGAACAGAGGGATACCTAAATATAAAAACCGCTACTGTAGACGAACGCTTCAACCTAGAAGAACAAATTTTGGTGAGCCAAGTGGGATTTGTGTACTGATCATTACCACCAAGTATCATCAAGATTGGGTGAAAATATATTTGCTGGTATTTCGGAAACTCGTTATTTCTTAGAAGCTTGGCAACCCCTCTCAATGAAAGTGCTTTTCCACTGTTTGTGCCTAGGGCTACTTGAAGAGGAAACAATCCGTAGAGACAAAACTGAGAACTCCTTTATTTTCTCAATTTTAAAAGAGCTACTAAAAACCATGTTGGATTTAGAGTTCCAAATTCATCTATCTATACAGGAGAGAACAGAGGGAAACCTAAATATAAAAACTGCTACTGTAGACGAACGCTTCAACCTAGAAGAACAGAATTTGGTGAGCCAAGTGGGATTTTTGTATTGATCATCAGCAACTGGTATCATCAAGATTGGCTGAAAAAATATTTGCTGGTATTTCGGAAACTCGTTATTTCTTAGAAGCTTGGCAACCCCTCTCAATGAAAGTGCTTTTCCACAGTCTGTGCCTATGGCTACTTGAAGAGGAAACAAACCATAGAGACAAAACTGAGAACTCCTTTATTTTGTCAAGTTTCAAAGAGCTACTAAAAACCATGTTGGATTTAGAGTTCCAAATTCATCTATCTATATAGGAGAGAACAGAATGAAACCTATGTATAAAAACTGCTACTGTAGACGAATGCTTCAACCTAGAAGAACAAAATTTGGTGAGCAAAGTGGGATTTGTGTACTCATCATTACCACCAATTATCATCAAGATTGGGTGAAAAAATATTTGCGGGTATTTCGGAATCTTTATTTCTTAGAAGCTTGGCAACCCCTCTCAATGAAAGTGCTTTTCCACAGTCTGTGCCTAGGGCTATTTGAAGAGGAAACAAACCATAGAGACAAAACTGAAAACTCCTTTATTTTGTCAAGTTTCAAAGAGCTAAAAAAACCATGTTTGATTTAGAGTTCCAAATTCATCTATCTAAATAGGAGAGAACAGAATGAAACCTATATATAAAAACTGCTACTGTAGACGAATGGTTCAACCTAGCAGAACAAAATTTGGTGAGCAAAGTGGGATTTGTTTACTGATCATTACCACCAAGTATCATCAAGATTGGGTGAAAAAATTTTTGCTGGTATTTCAGAAACTCGTTACTTCTTAGAAGCTTGGCAACCCCTCTCAATGAAAGTGCTTTTCCACAGTCTGTGCCTAGGGCTACTTGATGAGGAAACGAACCATAGAGACAAATCTGAGAACTCCTTTATTTTGTCAAGTTTCAAAGAGCTACTACCAACCATGTTGGATTTAGAGTTCCAAATTCATCTATGTATATAGGAGAGAACAGAGGGAAACCTAAATATAAAAACTGCTACTGTAGACGAACGCTTCAACCTAGAAGAACAAAATTTGGTGAGCCAAGTGGGATTTCTGTACTGATCATTACCACCAAGTATCATCAAGATTGGGTGAAAAAATATTTGCTGGTATTTCGGAAACTCGTTATTTCGTAGAAGCTTGGCAACCCCTCTCAATGAAAGTGCTTTTCCACAGTCTGTGCCTAGGGCTACTTGAAGAGGAAACAAACCATAGAGACAAAACTGAGAACTCCTTTATTTTGTCAAGTTTCAACGAGCTACTACCAACCATGTTGGATTTAGAGTTCCAAATTCATCTATCTATATGGGAGAGAACAGAGGGAAACCTAAATATAAAAACTGCTACTGTAGACGAACGCTTCAACCTAGAAGAACAAAATTTGGTGAGCCAAGTGGGATTTGTGTACTGATCATTACCACCAAGTATCATCAAGATTGGGTGAAAAAATATTTGCTGGTATTTCGGAAACTCGTAATTTCGTAGAAGATTGGCAACCCCTCTCAATTAAAGTGCTTTCCACAGTCTGTGCCTAGGGCTACTTGAAGAGGAAACAAACCATAGAGACAAAACTGAGAACTCCTTTATTTTGTCAAGTTTCAAAGAGCTACTACAAACCATGTTGGATTTAGAGTTCCAAATTCATCTATCTATATAGGAGAGAACAGAGGGAAACCTAAATATAAAGACTGCTACTGTAGACGAACGCTTCAACCTAGAAGAACAGAATTTGGTGAGCCAAGTGGGATTTGTGTACTGATCATCAGCAACAGGTATCATCAAGATTGGCGGAAAAAATATTTGCTGGTATTTCGGAAACTCGTTATTTCTTAGAAGCTTGGCAACCCCTCTCAATGAAAGTGCTTTTCCACAGCCTGTGCCTAGGGCTACTTGAAGAGGAAACAAACCATAGAGACAAAACTGAGAACTCCTTTATTTTGTCAAGTTTCAAAGAGCTACTAAAAACCATGTTGGATTTAGAGTTCCAAATTCATCTATCTAAATAGGAGAGAACAGAATGAAACCTATATATAAAAACTGCTACTGTAGACGAATGCTTCAACCTAGAAGAACAAAATTTGGTGAGCAAAGTGGGATTTGTGTACTGATCATTACCACCAAGTATCATCAAGATTGGGTGAAAAAATATCTGCTGGTATTTCGGAAACTCGTAATTTCTTAGAAGCTTGGCAACCCCTCTCAATGAAAGTGCTTTTCCACAGTCTGTGCCTAGGGCTACTTGAAGAGGAAACAAACCATAGAGACAAATCTGAGAACTCCTTTATTTTGTCAACTTTCAAAGAGCTACTTCAATACATGTTGGATTTAGAGTTCCAAATTCATCTATGTATATAGGAGAGAACAGAGGGATACCTAAATATAAAAACCGCTACTGTAGACGAACGCTTCAACCTAGAAGAACAAATTTTGGTGAGCCAAGTGGGATTTGTGTACTGATCATTACCACCAAGTATCATCAAGATTGGGTGAAAATATATTTGCTGGTATTTCGGAAACTCGTTATTTCTTAGAAGCTTGGCAACCCCTCTCAATGAAAGTGCTTTTCCACTGTTTGTGCCTAGGGCTACTTGAAGAGGAAACAATCCGTAGAGACAAAACTGAGAACTCCTTTATTTTGTCAATTTTCAAAGAGCTACTAAAAACCATGTTGGATTTAGAGTTCCAAATTCATCTATCTATACAGGAGAGAACAGAGGGAAACCTAAATATAAAAACTGCTACTGTAGACGAACGCTTCAACCTAGAAGAACAGAATTTGGTGAGCCAAGTGGGATTTTTGTATTGATCATCAGCAACTGGTATCATCAAGATTGGCTGAAAAAATATTTGCTGGTATTTCGGAAACTCGTTATTTCTTAGAAGCTTGGCAACCCCTCTCAATGAAAGTGCTTTTCCACAGTCTGTGCCTATGGCTACTTGAAGAGGAAACAAACCATAGAGACAAAACTGAGAACTCCTTTATTTTGTCAAGTTTCAAAGAGCTACTAAAAACCATGTTGGATTTAGAGTTCCAAATTCATCTATCTATATAGGAGAGAACAGAATGAAACCTATGTATAAAAACTGCTACTGTAGACGAATGCTTCAACCTAGAAGAACAAAATTTGGTGAGCAAAGTGGGATTTGTGTACTCATCATTACCACCAATTATCATCAAGATTGGGTGAAAAAATATTTGCGGGTATTTCGGAATCTTTATTTCTTAGAAGCTTGGCAACCCCTCTCAATGAAAGTGCTTTTCCACAGTCTGTGCCTAGGGCTATTTGAAGAGGAAACAAACCATAGAGACAAAACTGAAAACTCCTTTATTTTGTCAAGTTTCAAAGAGCTAAAAAAACCATGTTTGATTTAGAGTTCCAAATTCATCTATCTAAATAGGAGAGAACAGAATGAAACCTATATATAAAAACTGCTACTGTAGACGAATGCTTCAACCTAGCAGAACAAAATTTGGTGAGCAAAGTGGGATTTGTTTACTGATCATTACCACCAAGTATCATCAAGATTGGGTGAAAAAATTTTTGCTGGTATTTCAGAAACTCGTTACTTCTTAGAAACTTGGCAACCCCTCTCAATGAAAGTGCTTTTCCACAGTCTGTGCCTAGGGCTACTTGATGAGGAAACGAACCATAGAGACAAAACTGAGAACTCCTTTATTTTGTCAAGTTTCAAAGAGCTACTACCAACCATGTTGGATTTAGAGTTCCAAATTCATCTATGTATATAGGAGAGAACAGAGGGAAACCTAAATATAAAAACTACTACTGTAGACGAACGCTTCAACCTAGAAGAACAAAATTTGGTGAGCCAAGTGGGATTTCTGTACTGATCATTACCACCAAGTATCATCAAGATTGGGTGAAAAAATATTTGCTGGTATTTCGGAAACTCGTTATTTCGTAGAAGCTTGGCAACCCCTCTCAATGAAAGTGCTTTTCCACAGTCTGTGCCTAGGGCTACTTGAAGAGGAAACGAACCATAGAGACAAAACTGAGAACTCCTTTATTTTGTCAAGTTTTAACGAGCTACTACCAACCATGTTGGATTTAGAGTTCCAAATTCATCTATCTATATGGGAGAGAACAGAGGGAAACCTAAATATAAAAACTGCTACTGTAGACGAACGCTTCAACCTAGAAGAACAAAATTTGGTGAGCCAAGTGGGATTTGTGTACTGATCATTACCACCAAGTATCATCAAGATTGGGTGAAAAAATATTTGCTGGTATTTCGGAAACTCGTAATTTCGTAGAAGATTGGCAACCCCTCTCAATTAAAGTGCTTTCCACAGTCTGTGCCTAGGGCTACTTGAAGAGGAAACAAACCATAGAGACAAAACTGAGAACTCCTTTATTTTGTCAAGTTTCAAAGAGCTACTACAAACCATGTTGGATTTAGAGTTCCAAATTCATCTATCTATATAGGAGAGAACAGAGGGAAACCTAAATATAAAGACTGCTACTGTAGACGAACGCTTCAACCTAGAAGAACAGAATTTGGTGAGCCAAGTGGGATTTGTGTACTGATCATCAGCAACAGGTATCATCAAGATTGGCGGAAAAAATATTTGCTGGTATTTCGGAAACTCGTTATTTCTTAGAAGCTTGGCAACCCCTCTCAATGAAAGTGCTTTTCCACAGTCTGTGCCTAGGGCTACTTGAAGAGGAAACAAACCATAGAGACAAAACTGAGAACTCCTTTATTTTGTCAAGTTTCAAAGAGCTACTAAAAACCATGTTGGATTTAGAGTTCCAAATTCATCTATCTAAATAGGAGAGAACAGAATGAAACCTATATATAAAAACTGCTACTGTAGACGAATGCTTCAACCTAGAAGAACAAAATTTGGTGAGCAAAGTGGGATTTGTGTACTGATCATTACCACCAAGTATCATCAAGATTGGGTGAAAAAATATCTGCTGGTATTTCGGAAACTCGTAATTTCTTAGAAGCTTGGCAACCCCTCTCAATGAAAGTGCTTTTCCACAGTCTGTGCCTAGGGCTACTTGAAGAGGAAACAAACCATAGAGACAAATCTGAGAACTCCTTTATTTTGTCAACTTTCAAAGAGCTACTTCAATACATGTTGGATTTAGAGTTCCAAATTCATCTATGTATATAGGAGAGAACAGAGGGATACCTAAATATAAAAACCGCTACTGTAGACGAACGCTTCAACCTAGAAGAACAAATTTTGGTGAGCCAAGTGGGATTTGTGTACTGATCATTACCACCAAGTATCATCAAGATTGGGTGAAAATATATTTGCTGGTATTTCGGAAACTCGTTATTTCTTAGAAGCTATGCAACCCCTCTCAATGAAACTGCTTTTCCACTGTTTGTGCCTAGGGCTACTTGAAGAGGAAACAATCCGTAGAGACAAAACTGAGAACTCCTTTATTTTGTCAATTTTCAAAGAGCTACTAAAAACCATGTTGGATTTAGAGTTCCAAATTCATCTATCTATACAGGAGAGAACAGAGGGAAACCTAAATATAAAAACTGCTACTGTAGACGAACGCTTCAACCTAGAAGAACAGAATTTGGTGAGCAAAGTGGGATTTTTGTATTGATCATCAGCAACTGGTATCATCAAGATTGGCTGAAAAAATATTTGCTGGTATTTCGGAAACTCGTTATTTCTTAGAAGCTTGGCAACCCCTCTCAATGAAAGTGCTTTTCCACAGTCTGTGCCTATGGCTACTTGAAGAGGAAACAAACCATAGAGACAAAACTGAGAACTCCTTTATTTTGTCAAGTTTCAAAGAGCTACTAAAAACCATGTTGGATTTAGAGTTCCAAATTCATCTATCTATATAGGAGAGAACAGAATGAAACCTATGTATAAAAACTGCTACTGTAGACGAATGCTTCAACCTAGAAGAACAAAATTTGGTGAGCAAAGTGGGATTTGTGTACTCATCATTACCACCAATTATCATCAAGATTGGGTGAAAAAATATTTGCGGGTATTTCTGAATCTTTATTTCTTAGAAGCTTGGCAACCCCTCTCAATGAAAGTGCTTTTCCACAGTCTGTGCCTAGGGCTATTTGAAGAGGAAACAAACCATAGAGACAAAACTGAAAACTCCTTTATTTTGTCAAGTTTCAAAGAGCTAAAAAAACCATGTTTGATTTAGAGTTCCAAATTCATCTATCTAAATAGGAGAGAACAGAATGAAACCTATATATAAAAACTGCTACTGTAGACGAATGCTTCAACCTAGCAGAACAAAATTTGGTGAGCAAAGTGGGATTTGTTTACTGATCATTACCACCAAGTATCATCAAGATTGGGTGAAAAAATTTTTGCTGGTATTTCAGAAACTCGTTACTTCTTAGAAGCTTGGCAACCCCTCTCAATGAAAGTGCTTTTCCACAGTCTGTGCCTAGGGCTACTTGATGAGGAAACGAACCATAGAGACAAAACTGAGAACTCCTTTATTTTGTCAAGTTTCAAAGAGCTACTACCAACCATGTTGGATTTAGAGTTCCAAATTCATCTATCTATATGGGAGAGAACAGAGGGAAACCTAAATATAAAAACTGCTACTGTAGACGAACGCTTCAACCTAGAAGAACAAAATTTGGTGAGCCAAGTGGGATTTCTGTACTGATCATTACCACCAAGTATCATCAAGATTGGGTGAAAAAATATTTGCTGGTATTTCGGAAACTCGTAATTTCGTAGAAGATTGGCAACCCCTCTCAATTAAAGTGCTTTCCACAGTCTGTGCCTAGGGCTACTTGAAGAGGAAACAAACCATAGAGACAAAACTGAGAACTCCTTTATTTTGTCAAGTTTCAAAGAGCTACTACAAACCATGTTGGATTTAGAGTTCCAAATTCATCTATCTATATAGGAGAGAACAGAGGGAAACCTAAATATAAAGACTGCTACTGTAGACGAACGCTTCAACCTAGAAGAACAGAATTTGGTGAGCCAAGTGGGATTTGTGTACTGATCATCAGCAACAGGTATCATCAAGATTGGCGGAAAAAATATTTGCTGGTATTTCGGAAACTCGTTATTTCTTAGAAGCTTGGCAACCCCTCTCAATGAAAGTGCTTTTCCACAGTCTGTGCCTAGGGCTACTTGAAGAGGAAACAAACCATAGAGACAAAACTGAGAACTCCTTTATTTTGTCAAGTTTCAAAGAGCTACTAAAAACCATGTTGGATTTAGAGTTCCAAATTCATCTATCTAAATAGGAGAGAACAGAATGAAACCTATATATAAAAACTGCTACTGTAGACGAATGCTTCAACCTAGAAGAACAAAATTTGGTGAGCAAAGTGGGATTTGTGTACTGATCATTACCACCAAGTATCATCAAGATTGGGTGAAAAAATATCTGCTGGTATTTCGGAAACTCGTAATTTCTTAGAAGCTTGGCAACCCCTCTCAATGAAAGTGCTTTTCCACAGTCTGTGCCTAGGGCTACTTGAAGAGGAAACAAACCATAGAGACAAATCTGAGAACTCCTTTATTTTGTCAACTTTCAAAGAGCTACTTCAATACATGTTGGATTTAGAGTTCCAAATTCATCTATGTATATAGGAGAGAACAGAGGGATACCTAAATATAAAAACCGCTACTGTAGACGAACGCTTCAACCTAGAAGAACAAATTTTGGTGAGCCAAGTGGGATTTGTGTACTGATCATTACCACCAAGTATCATCAAGATTGGGTGAAAATATATTTGCTGGTATTTCGGAAACTCGTTATTTCTTAGAAGCTTGGCAACCCCTCTCAATGAAACTGCTTTTCCACTGTTTGTGCCTAGGGCTACTTGAAGAGGAAACAATCCGTAGAGACAAAACTGAGAACTCCATTATTTTGTCAATTTTCAAAGAGCTACTAAAAACCATGTTGGATTTAGAGTTCCAAATTCATCTATCTATACAGGAGAGAACAGAGGGAAACCTAAATATAAAAACTGCTACTGTAGACGAACGCTTCAACCTAGAAGAACAAAATTTGTTGAGCCAAGTGGGATTTGTGTACTGATCATTACCACCATGTGCCTTCAAGATTGGGTGAAAAAATATTTGCTGGTATTTCGGAAACTCGTAATTTCTTAGAAGCTTGGCAACCCCTCTCAATGAAAGTGCTTTTCCACAGTCTGTGCCTAGGGCTACTTGAAGAGGAATCAAACCATAGAGACAAAACTGAGAACTCCTTTATTTTGTCAAGTTTCAAAGAGCTACTACAAACCATGTTGGATTTAGTGTTCCAAATTCATCTATCTATATATGAGAGAACATAGTGATACCTAAATGTAAAAACTGCTTCGGTAGACGAACGCTTCAACCTATAAGAACAAAATATGGTGAGCAAAGTGGGATTTGTGTACTGATCATTACCACCAAGAATCATCAAGATTGGGTGAAAAAATATTTGCTGGTATTTGGGAAACTCGTTATTTCTTAGAAGCTTGGCAACCCCTCTCAATGAAAGTGCTTTTCCACATTCTGTGCCTAGGGCTACTTTAAGAGGAAACAAACCATAGAGACAAAAGTGAGAACTCCTTTATTTTGTCAAGTTTCAAAGAGCTACTACAAACCATGTTGGATTTAGAGTTCCAAATTCATGTATCTATATAGGAGAGAACAGAGGGAAACCTAAATATATAAACCGCTACTGTAGACGAACGCTTCAACCTAGAAGAACAAAATTTGGTGAGCCAAGTGGGATTTGTGTACTGATCATTACCACCATGAATCATCAAGATTCGGAAAAAAATATTTGCTGGTACTTCGGAAACTCGTAATTTCTTAGAAGCTTGGCAACCCCTCTCAATGAAAGTGCTTTTCCACAGTCTGTGCCTAGGGCTACTTGAAGAGGAAACAAACGATAGAGACAAAACTGAGAACCCCTTTATTTTGTCAAGTTTCAAAGAGCTACTACAAACCATGTTGGATTTAGAGTTCCAAATTCATCTATCTAAATAGGAGAGAACAGAGGGAAACCTAAATATAAAAACTGCTACTGTAGACGAATGCTTCAACCTAGAAGAACAAAATTTGGTGAGCAAAGTGGGATTTGTGTACTGATCATTACCACCAAGTATCATCAAGATTGGGTGAAAAAATATTTGCTGGTATTTCGGAAACTCGTAATTTCTTAGAAGCTTGGCAACCCCTCTCAATGAAAGTGCTTTTCCACAGTCTGTGCCTAGGGCTACTTGAAGAGGAAACAAACCATAGAGACAAATCTGAGAACTCCTTTATTTTGTCAAGTTTCAAAGAGCTACTACAAACCATGTTGGATTTAGAGTTCCAAATTCATCTATCTATATAGGAGAGAACAGAGAGAAACCTAAATATAAAAACTGCTACTGTAGACGAACGCTTCAACCTAGAAGAACAAAATTGGTGAGCCAAGTGGGATTTGTGTACTCATCATTACCACCAAGTATCATCAAGATTGGGTGAAAAAATATTTGCTGGTATTTCGGAAACTCGTTATTTCTTAGAAGCTTGGCAACCCCTCTCAATGAAAGTGCTTTTCCACAGTCTGTGCCTAGGGCTACTTTAAGAGGAAACAAACCATAGAGACAAATCTGAGAACTCCTTTATTTTGTCAAGTTTCAAAGAGCTACTACAAACCATGTTGGATTTAGAGTTCCAAATTCATCTATCTATATGAGAGAACAGAGGGAAACCTAAATATAAAAACTACTACTGTAGACGAACGCTTCAACCTAGAAGAACAAAATTTGGTAAGCCAAGTGGGATTTGTGTACTGATCATTACCACCAAGTATCATCAAGATTGGGTGAAAAAATATTTGCTGGTATTTCAGAAACTCGTTATGTCTTAGAAGCTTGGCAACCCCTCTCAATGAAAGTGCTTTTCCACAGTCTGTGCCTAGGGCTACTTGAAGAGGAAACAAACCAAAGAGACAAATCTGAGAACTCCTTTATTTTGTCAAGTGTCAAAGAGCTACTACAAACCATGTTGGATTTAGAGTTCCAAATTCATCTATCTATATAGGAGAGAACAGAGAGAAACCTAAATTTAAAAACTGTACTGTAGACGAACGCTTCAACCTAGAAGAACAAAATTTGGTGAGTCAAGTGGGATTTGGTTACTGATCATTACCACCAAGTATCAACAAGATTGTGTGAAAAAATATTTGCTGGTATTTCGGAAACTCGTTATTTCTTAGAAGCTTGGCAACCCATCTCAATGAAAGTGGTTTCCACAGTCTGTGTCTAGGGCTACTTGAAGAGGAAACAATCCATAGAGACAAAACTGAGAACTCCTTTATTTTGTCAAGTTTCAAAGAGCTACTACAAACCATCTTGGATTTAGAGTTCCAAATTCATCTCTCTATATAGGAGAGAACAGAGGGAAACCTAAATATAAAAACTGCTACTGTACACGAACGCTTCAACCTAGAAGAACTAAATTTGGTGAGCCAAGTGGGATGTGTGTACTGATGATTAGCAACAAGTATCATCAAGATTGGGTGAAATAATATTTGCTGGTATTTCGGAAACTCGTTATTTCTTAGAAGCTGGCAACCCCTCTCAATGAAAGTGCTTTTCCACAGTCTGTGCCTAGGGCTACATGAAGAGGAAACAAACCATAGAGACAAAACTGAGAACTCCTTTATTTTGTCAAGTTTCAAGGAGCTACTACAAAGCATGTTGGATTTAGATTTCCAAATTCATCTATCTATATAGGAGAGAACAGAGGGAAACCTAAATATAAAAACTGCTACTGTAGACGAACGCTTCAACCTAGAAGAACATAATTTGGTGAGCCAAGTTGATTTGTGTACTGATCATCAGCAACAGGTATCATCAAGATTGGCTGAAAAAATATTTGCTGGTATTTCGGAAACTCGTTATTTCTTAGAAGCTTGGCAACCCCTCTGAATGAAAGTGCTTTTCCACAGTCTGTGCCTAGGGCTACTTGAAGAGGAATCAAACCATAGAGACAAAACTGAGAACTCCTTTATTTTGTCAAGTTTCAAAGAGCTACTACAAACCATGTTGGATTTAGAGTTCCAAATTCATCTATCTATACAGCGGAGAACAGAGGGAAACCTAAACATAAAACTGCTACTGTAGACGAACGCTTCAACCTAGAAGAACAAAATTTGGTGAGCCAAGTGGGATTTGTGTACTGATCATTACCACCATGTATCTTCAAGATTGGGTGAAAAAATATTTGCTGGTATTTCGGAAACTCGTAATTTCTTAAAAGCTTGGCAACCCCTCTCAATGAAAGTGCTTTTCCACAGTCTGTGCCTAGGGCTACTTGAAGAGGAAACAAACCATAGAGACAAAACTGAGAACTCCTTTATTTTGTCAAGTTTCAAAGAGCTACTACAAACCATGTTGGATTTAGCGTTCCAAATTCATCTATCTATACAGGAGAGAACAGAGGGAAACCTAAATATAAAAACTGCTACTGTAGACGAACGCTTCAACCTAGAAGAACAGAATTTGGTGAGCCAAGTGGGATTTGTGTATTGATCATCAGCAACTGGTATCATCAAGATTGGCTGAAAAAATATTTGCTGGTATTTCGGAAACTCGTTATTTCTTAGAAGCTTGGCAACCCCTCTCAATGAAAGTGCTTTTCCACAGTCTGTGCCTATGGCTACTTGAAGAGGAAACAAACCATAGAGACAAAACTGAGAACTCCTTTATTTTGTCAAGTTTCAAAGAGCTACTAAAAACCATGTTGGATTTAGAGTTCCAAATTCATCTATCTAAATAGGAGAGAACATAGGGAAACCTAAATATAAAAACTGCTACTGTAGACGAATGCCTCAACCTAGAATAACAAAATTTGGTGAGCCAACTGGGATTTGTGTACTGATCATTACCACCAAGTATCATCAAGATTGCATGAAAAAATATTTGCTGGTATTTCGGAAACGCGTTATTTCCTAGAAGCTTGGCAACCCCTCTCAATAAAAGTGCTTTTCCACTGTGTGTGCCTAGGGCTACTTGAAGAGGAAAGAATCCATAGAGAAAAAACTGAGAACTCCTTCATTTTGTCAAGTTTCAAAGAGCTACTACAAACCATGTTGGATTTAGAGTTCCAAATTTATCTATCTATATAGGAGAGAACAGAGGGAAACCTAAATATAAAAACTGCTACTGTAGACGAACGCTTCAACCTAGAAGAACATAATTTGGTGAGCCAAGTGGATTTGTGTACTGATCATCAGCAACAGGTATCATCAAGATTGGCTGAAAAAATATTTGCTGGTATTTCGGAAACTCGTTATTTCTTAGAAGCTTGGCAACCCCTCTGAAAGAAAGTGCTTTTCCACAGTCTGTGCCTAGGGCTACTTGAAGAGGAAACAAACCATAGAGACAAAACTGAGAACTCCTTTATTTTGTCAGGTTTCAAAGAGCTACTACAAACCATGTAGGATTTAGAGTTCCAAATTCATCTATCTATATAGGAGAGAACAGAGGGAAACCTAAATATAAAAACTGCTACTGTAGACGAACGCTTCAACCTAGAAGAACAAAATTTGGTGAGCCTAGTGGGATTAGTGTACTGATCATTACCACCAAGTATCATCAAGATTGGGTGAAAAAATATTTGCTGGTATTTGGGAAACTCGTTATTTCTTAGAAGCTTGGCAACCCATCTCATTGAAAGTGCTTTCCACAGTCTGTGCCTAGGGCTACTTTAAGAGGAAACAAACCATAGAGACAAAACTGAGAACTCCTTTATTTTGTCAATTTTCAAAGAGTTACTACAAACCATGTTGGATTTAGAGTTCCAAATTCATCTATCTATACAGCGGAGAACAGAGGGAAACCTAAACATAAAACTGCTACTGTAGACGAAAGCTTCATCCTAGAAGAACAAAATTTGGTGAGCCAAGTGGGTTTGTGTACTGATCATTACCACCATGTATCTTCAAGATTGGGTGAAAAAATATTTGCTGGTATTTCGGAAACTCGTAATTTCTTAAAAGCTTGGCAACCCCTCTCAATGAAAGTGCTTTTCCACAGTCTGTGCCTAGGGCTACTTGAAGAGGAAACAAACCATAGAGACAAAACTGAGAACTCCTTTATTTTGTCAAGTTTCAAAGAGCTACTACAAACCATGTTGGATTTAGCGTTCCAAATTCATCTATCTATACAGGAGAGAACAGAGGGAAACCTAAATATAAAAACTGCTACTGTAGACGAACGCTTCAACCTAGAAGAACAGAATTTGGTGAGCCAAGTGGGATTTGTGTATTGATCATCAGCAACTGGTATCATCAAGATTGGCTGAAAAAATATTTGCTGGTATTTCGGAAACTCGTTATTTCTTAGAAGGTTGGCAACCCCTCTCAATGAAAGTGCTTTTCCACAGTCTGTGCCTATGGCTACTTGAAGAGGAAACAAACCATAGAGACAAAACTGAGAACTCCTTTATTTTGTCAAGTTTCAAAGAGCTATTAAAAACCATGTTGGATTTAGAGTTCCAAATTCATCTATCTATATAGGAGAGAACAGAATGAAACCTATGTATAAAAACTGCTACTGTAGACGAATGCTTCAACCTAGAAGAACAAAATTTGGTGAGCAAAGTGGGATTTGTGTACTCATCATTACCACCAATTATCATCAAGATTGGGTGAAAAAATATTTGCGGGTATTTCAGACCCTTTATTTCTTAGAAGCTTGGCAACCCCTCTCAATGAAAGTGCTTTTCCACAGTCTGTGCCTAGGGCTACTTGAAGAGGAAACAAACCATAGAGACAAAACTGAGAACTCCTTTATTTTGTCAAGTTTCAAAGAGCTACTACAAACCATGTTGGATTTAGAGTTCCAAATTCATCTATCTATATAGGAGAGATCAGAGAGAAACCTAAATATAAAAACAGCTACTGTAGACGAACGCTTCAACCTAGAAGAACAAAATTTGGTGAGCCTAGTGGGATTTGTGTACTGATCATTACCACCAAGAATCATCAAGATTGGGTGAAAAAATATTTGCTGGTATTTCGGAAACTAGTAATTTCTTAGAAGCCTGGCAACCACTCTCAATGAAAGTGCTTTTCCACAGTCTGTGCCTAGGGCTACTTGAAGAGGAAACAAACCATAGAGAGAAAAATGAGAACTCCTTTATTTTGTCAAGTTTCAAAGAGCTACTATAAACCCTGTTGGATTTAGTGTTCCAAATTCTTCTATCTATATAGGAGAGAACAGAGGGAAACCTAAATATAAAAACTGCTATTGTAGACCAACGTTTCAACCTAGAAGAACAAAATTTGGTGAGCCAAGTGGGATTTGTGTACTGATCATTACCACCAAGTATCGTCAAGATTGGGTGAAAAAATATTTGCTGGTATTTTTTAAACTCGTTATTTCTTAGAAGCTTGGCAACCCATCTCAATGAAAGTGCTTTTCCACAGTCTGTGCATAGGGCTACTTGAAGAGGAAACAAACCATAAAGGCAAAACTGAGAACTCCTTTATTTTGTCAAGTTTCAAAGAGCTACTACAAACCATGTTGGATTTAGAGTTCCAAATTCATCTATCTATATAGGAGACAACAGAGGGAAACCTAAATATAAAATCTGCTACTGTAGACGAACGCTTCAACCTAGAAGAACAAAATTTGGTGAGCCAAGTGGGATTTGTGTACTGATCATTACCACCAAGTATCATCAAGATTGGGGGAAAAAATATTTGCTGGTATTTCGGAAACTCGTTATTTCTTAGAAGCTTGGAAACCTCTCTCAATGAAAGTGCTTTTCCACAGTCTGTGCCTAGGGCTACTTGAAGAGGAAACAAACCATAGAGAAAAAACTCAGAACTCCTTTATTTTGTCAAGTTTCAAAGAGCTACTACAAACCATGTTGGATTTAGAGTTCCAAATTCATCTATCTATATATGAGAGAAAAGAGTGAAACCTAAATATAAAAACTGCTACTGTAGACGAACGCTTCAACCTAGAAGAACAAAATTTGGTGAGCCAAGTGGGATCTGTGTACTGATCATTACCACCTAGTATCATCAAGATTGGTTGAAAAAATTTTTGCTGGTATTTCGGAAACTCGTTATTTCTTAAAAGCTTGGCAACCCCTCTCAATGAAAGTGCTTTTCCACAGTCTGTGCCTAGGGCTACTTGAAGAGGAAACAAACCATAGAGACAAAACTGAGAACTTGTTTATTTTGTCAAGTTTCAAAGAGCTACTACAATCCATGTTGGATTTAGTGTTCCAAATTCATCTATCTATATAGGAGAGAGCAGAGAGAAACCTAAATATAAAAACAGCTACTGTAGACGAACGCTTCAACCTAGAAGAACAAAATTTGGTGAGCCTAGTGTGATTTGTGTACTGATCATTACCACCAAGTATCATCAAGATTGGGTGAAAAAATATTTGCTGGTATTTCGGAAACTTGTAATTTCTTAGAAGCCTGGCAACCACTCTCAATGAAAGTGCTTTTCCACAGTCTGTGCTTATGGCTACTTGAAGAGGAAACAAACCATAGAGAGAAAACTGAGAACTCCTTTATTTTGTCAAGTTTCAAAGAGCTACTCTTAACCCTGTGGATTTAGTGTTCCAAATTCATCTATCTATATAGGAGAGAACAGAGGGAAACCTAAATATAAAAACTGCTACTGCAGACGAACGCTTCAACCTAGAAGAACAAAATTTGGTGAGCCATGTGGGATTTGTGTACTGATCATTACGACCAAGTAACATCAAGATTGGGTGAAAAAATATTTGCTGGTATTTCGGAAATTCGTAATTTCTTAGAAGCTTGGCAACACCTCTCAATGAAAGTGCTTTTCCACAGTCTGTGCCTAGGGCTACTTGAAGAGGAAACAAACCATAGAGACAAAACGGAGAACTACTTTATTTTGTCACGTTTCAACCAACTACTACAAACCATGTTGGATTTAGAGTTCGAAATTCATCTATCTATATAGGAGGGAACAGAGGGAAACCTAAATATAAAAACTGCTACTGTAGACGAACGCTTCAACCTAGAAGAACAAAATTTGGTGAGCCAAGTGGGATTTGTGTACTGATCATTACCACCAACTATCATCAAGATTGTGTGAAAAAATATTTGCTGGTATTTCGGAAACTCGTTATTTCTTAGAAGCTTGGCAACCCCTCTCAATGAAAGTGCTTTTCCACAGTCTGTGCCTAGGGATACTTGAAGAGGAAACAAACCATAGAGACAAAACTGAGAACTCCTTTATTTTGTCAAGTTTCAAAGAGCTACTACAAACCACGTTGGATTTAGAGTTCCAAATTCATGTATCTGTATATGAGAGAAAAGAGTGTAACCTAAACATAAAAACTGCTACTGTAGACTCAGGCTTCAACCTAGAAGAACACAATTTAGTGAGCCAAGTGGGATCTGTGTACTGATCATTACCACCAAGTATCATCAAGATTGGGTGAAAAAATTTTTGCTGGTATTTCGGAAACTCGTTATTTCTTAAAAGCTTGGCAACCCCTCTCAATGAAAGTGCTATTCCACAGTCTGTGCCTAGGGCTACTTGAAGAGGAAACAAACCATAGAGACAAAACTGAGAACTCCTTTATTTTGTCAAGTTTCAAAGAGCTACTACAATCCATGTTGGATTTAGAGTTCCAAATTCATCTATCTATATAGGAGAGAACAGAGGGAAACCTAAATATAAAAACTGCTACTGTAGACGAACGCTTAAACCTAGAAGAACAGAATTTGGTGAGCTAAGTGGGATTTGTGTACTGATCATCAGCAACAGGTATCATCAAGATTGGGTGAAAAAATATTTGCTGGTATTTCGGAAACTCGTTATTTCTTAGAAGCTTGGCAACCCCTCTCAATGAAAGTGCTTTTCCACAGTCTGTGCCTAGGGCTACTTCAAGAGGAAACAAACCATAGAGACAAAACTGAGAACTCCTTTATTTTGTCAAGTTTCAAAGAGCTACTACAAACCAGGTTGGATTTAGAGTTCCAAATTCATCTATCTATATAGGAGAGAACAGAGGGAAACCTAAATATAAAACTGCTACTGTAGACGAACGCTTCAACTTAGAAGAACAAAATTTGGTGAGCCAAGTGGGATTTGTGTACTGATCATTACCACCAACTATCATCAAGATTGGCTGAAAAAATATTTGCTGGTATTTCGGAAACTCGTTATTTCTTTGAAGCTTGGCAACCCCTCTCAATGAAAGTGCTTTTCCACAGTCTGTGCCTAGGGCTACTTGAAGAGGAAACAAACCATAGAGAGAAAACTGAGAACTCCTTTATTTTGTCAAGTTTCAAAGAGCTACTATAAACCCTGTGGATTTAGTGTTCCAAATTCATCTATCTATATAGGAGAGAACAGAGGGAAACCTAAATATAAAAACTGCTACTGTAGACGAACGCTTCAACCTAGAAGAACAAAATTTGGTGAGCCAAGTGGGATTTGTGTACTGATCATTACCACCAACTATCATCAAGATTGGGTGAAAAAATATTTGCTGGTATTTCGGAAACTCGTTATTTCTTAGAAGCTTGGCAACCCCTCTCAATGAAAGTGCTTTTCCACAGTCTGTGCCTAGGGCTACTTGAAGAGGAAACAAACCATAGAGACAAAACTGAGAACTGCTTTATTTTGTCAAGTTTCAAAGAGCTACTACAAACCATGTTGGATTTAGAGTTCCAAATTCATGTATCTGTATATGAGAGAAAAGAGTGTAACCTAAATATAAAAACTGCTACTGCAGACTCAGGCTTCAACCTAGAAGAACACAATTTAGTGAGCCAAGTGGGATCTGTGTACTGATCATTACCACCAAATATCATCAAGATTGGGTGAAAAAATTTTTGCTGGTTTTTCGGAAACTCGTTATTTCTTAAAAGCTTGGCAACCCCTCTCAATGAAAGTGCTATTCCACAGTCTGTGCCTAGGGCTACTTGAAGAGGAAACAAACCATAGAGACAAAACTGAGAACTCCTTTATTTTGTCAAGTTTCAAAGAGCTACTACAATCCATGTTGGATTTAGAGTTCCAAATTCATCTATCTATATAGGAGAGAACAGAGAGAAACCTAAATATAAAAACAGCTACTGTAGACGAACGCTTCAACCTAGAAGAACAAAATTTAGTGAGCCAAGTGGGATTTGTGTACTGATCATTACCACCAAGTATCATCAAGATTGGGTGAAAAAATATTTGCTGGTATTTCGGAAACTTGTAATTTCTTAGAAGCCTGGCAACCACTCTCAATGAAAGTGCTTTTCCACAGTCTGTGCCTATGGCTACTTGAAGAGGAAACAAACCATAGAGAGAAAACTGAGAACTCCTTTATTTTGTCAAGTTTCAAAGAGCTACTATAAACCCTGTGGATTTAGTGTTCCAAATTCATGTATCTGTATATGAGAGAAAAGAGTGTAACCTAAATATAAAAACTGCTACTGTAGACTCAGGCTTCAACCTAGAAGAACACAATTTAGTGAGCCAAGTGGGATCTGTGTACTGATCATTACCACCAAGTATCATCAAGATTGGGTGAAAAAATTTTTGCTGGTATTTCGGAAACTCGTTATTTCTTAAAAGCTTGGCAACCCCTCTCAATGAAAGTGCTATTCCACAGTCTGTGCCTAGCGCTACTTGAAGAGGAAACAAACCATAGAGACAAAACTGAGAACTCCTTTATTTTGTCAAGTTCCAAAGAGCTACTACAATCCATGTTGGATTTAGAGTTCCAAATTCATCTATCTATATAGGAGAGAACAGAGAGAAACCTAAATATAAAAACAGCTACTGTAGACGAACGCTTCAACCTAGAAGAACAAAATTTGGTGAGCCAAGTGGGATTTGTGTACTGATCATTACCACCAAGTATCATCAAGATTGGGTGAAAAAATATTTGCTGGTATTTCGGAAACTTGTAATTTCTTAGAAGCCTGGCAACCACTCTCAATGAAAGTGCTTTTCCACAGTCTGTGCCTAGGGCTACTTGAAGAGGAAACAAACCATAGAGAGAAAACTGAGAACTCCTTTATTTTGTCAAGTTTCAAAGAGCTACTACAATCCATGTTGGATTTAGAGTTCCAAATTCATCTATCTATATAGGAGAGAACAGAGGGAAACCTAAATATAAAAACTGCTACTGTAGACGAACGCTTCAACCTAGAAGAACAAAATTTGGTGAGCCAAGTGGGATTTGTGTACTGATCATTACCACCAAGTATTATCAAGATTGGGTGAAAAATATTTGCTGGTATTTCGAAAACTCGTAATTTCTTAGAAGCTTGGCAACCCCTCTCAATGAAAGTGCTTTTCCACAGTCTGTGCCTAGGGCTACTTGAAGAGGAAACAAACCATAGAGACAAAACTGAGAACTCCTTTATTTTGTCAAGTTTCAAAGAGCTACTACAAACCATGTTGGATTTAGAGTTCCAAATTCATCTATCTATATAGGAGAGAACAGAGGGAAACCTAAATATAAAAACAGCTACTGTAGACGAACGCTTCAACCTAGAAGAACAAAATTTGGTGAGCCTAGTGTGATTTGTGTACTGATCATTACCACCAAGTATCATCAAGTTTGGGTGAAAAAATATTTGCTGGTATTTCGGAAACTTGTAATTTCTTAGAAGCCTGGCAACCACTCTCAATGAAAGTGCTTTTCCACAGTCTTGCCTAGGGCTACTTGAAGAGGAAACAAACCATAGAGACAAAACTGAGAACACCTTTATTTTGTCAAGTTTCAAAGAGCTACTACAAACCATGTTGGATTTAGAGTTCCAAATTCATCTATATATATAGGAGAGAACAGAGGGAAACCTAAATATAAAAACTGCTACTGTAGACGAACGCTTCAACCTAGAAGAACAAAATTTGGTGAGCCATGTGGGATTTGTGTACTGATCATTACGACCAAGTAACATCAAGATTGGGTGAAAAAATATTTGCTGGTATTTCGGAAATTCGTAATTTCTTAGAAGCTTGGCAACACCTCTCAATGAAAGTGCTTTTCCACAGTCTGTGCCTAGGGCTACTTGCAGAGGAAACAAACCATAGAGACAAAACGGAGAACTACTTTATTTTGTCACGTTTCAACCAACTACTACAAACCATGTTGGATTTAGAGTTCGAAATTCATCTATCTATATAGGAGGGAACAGAGGGAAACCTAAATATAAAAACTGCTACTGTAGACGAACGCTTCAACCTAGAAGAACAAAATTTGGTGAGCCAAGTGGGATTTGTGTACTGATCATTACCACCAACTATCATCAAGATTGTGTGAAAAAATATTTGCTGGTATTTCGGAAACTCGTTATTTCTTAGAAGCTTGGCAACCCCTCTCAATGAAAGTGCTTTTCCACAGTCTGTGCCTAGGGATACTTGAAGAGGAAACAAACCATAGAGACAAAACTGAGAACTCCTTTATTTTGTCAAGTTTCAAAGAGCTACTACAAACCACGTTGGATTTAGAGTTCCAAATTCATGTATCTGTATATGAGAGAAAAGAGTGTAACCTAAACATAAAAACTGCTACTGTAGACTCAGGCTTCAACCTAGAAGAACACAATTTAGTGAGCCAAGTGGGATCTGTGTACTGATCATTACCACCAAGTATCATCAAGATTGGGTGAAAAAATTTTTGCTGGTATTTCGGAAACTCGTTATTTCTTAAAAGCTTGGCAACCCCTCTCAATGAAAGTGCTATTCCACAGTCTGTGCCTAGGGCTACTTGAAGAGGAAACAAACCATAGAGACAAAACTGAGAACTCCTTTATTTTGTCAAGTTTCAAAGAGCTACTACAATCCATGTTGGATTTAGAGTTCCAAATTCATCTATCTATATAGGAGAGAACAGAGGGAAACCTAAATATAAAAACTGCTACTGTAGACGAACGCTTAAACCTAGAAGAACAGAATTTGGTGAGCTAAGTGGGATTTGTGTACTGATCATCAGCAACAGGTATCATCAAGATTGGGTGAAAAAATATTTGCTGGTATTTCGGAAACTCGTTATTTCTTAGAAGCTTGGCAACCCCTCTCAATGAAAGTGCTTTTCCACAGTCTGTGCCTAGGGCTACTTCAAGAGGAAACAAACCATAGAGACAAAACTGAGAACTCCTTTATTTTGTCAAGTTTCAAAGAGCTACTACAAACCAGGTTGGATTTAGAGTTCCAAATTCATCTATCTATATAGGAGAGAACAGAGGGAAACCTAAATATAAAACTGCTACTGTAGACGAACGCTTCAACTTAGAAGAACAAAATTTGGTGAGCCAAGTGGGATTTGTGTACTGATCATTACCACCAACTATCATCAAGATTGGCTGAAAAAATATTTGCTGGTATTTCGGAAACTCGTTATTTCTTTGAAGCTTGGCAACCCCTCTCAATGAAAGTGCTTTTCCACAGTCTGTGCCTAGGGCTACTTGAAGAGGAAACAAACCATAGAGAGAAAACTGAGAACTCCTTTATTTTGTCAAGTTTCAAAGAGCTACTATAAACCCTGTGGATTTAGTGTTCCAAATTCATCTATCTATATAGGAGAGAACAGAGGGAAACCTAAATATAAAAACTGCTACTGTAGACGAACGCTTCAACCTAGAAGAACAAAATTTGGTGAGCCAAGTGGGATTTGTGTACTGATCATTACCACCAACTATCATCAAGATTGGGTGAAAAAATATTTGCTGGTATTTCGGAAACTTGTAATTTCTTAGAAGCCTGGCAACCACTCTCAATGAAAGTGCTTTTCCACAGTCTGTGCCTATGGCTACTTGAAGAGGAAACAAACCATAGAGACAAAACTGAGAACTCCTTTATTTTGTCAAGTTTCAAAGAGCTACTACAAACCATGTTGGATTTAGAGTTCCAAATTCATCTATCTATATAGGAGAGAACAGAGGGAAACCTAAATATAAAAACAGCTACTGTAGACGAACGCTTCAACCTAGAAGAACAAAATTTGGTGAGCCTAGTGTGATTTGTGTACTGATCATTACCACCAAGTATCATCAAGTTTGGGTGAAAAAATATTTGCTGGTATTTCGGAAACTTGTAATTTCTTAGAAGCCTGGCAACCACTCTCAATGAAAGTGCTTTTCCACAGTCTTGCCTAGGGCTACTTGAAGAGGAAACAAACCATAGAGACAAAACTGAGAACACCTTTATTTTGTCAAGTTTCAAAGAGCTACTACAAACCATGTTGGATTTAGAGTTCCAAATTCATCTATATATATAGGAGAGAACAGAGGGAAACCTAAATATAAAAACTGCTACTGTAGACGAACGCTTCAACCTAGAAGAACAAAATTTGGTGAGCCAAGTGGGATCTGTGTACTGATCATTACCACCAAGTATCATCAAGATTGGGTGAAAAACAATTTTGCTGGTATTTCGAAAACTCGTTATTTCTTAAAAGCTTGGCAACCCCTCTCAATGAAAGTGCTTTTCCACAGTCTGTTCCTAGGGCTACTTGAAGAGGAAACAAACCATAGAGACAAAACTGAGAACTCCTTTATTTTGTCAAGTTTCAAAGAGCTACTACAATCCATGTTGGATTTAGTGTTCCAAATTCATCTATCTATATAGGAGAGAACAGAGAGAAACCTAAATATAAAAACAGCTACTGTAGACGAACGCTTCAACCTAGAAGAAGAAAATTTGGTGAGCCAAGTGGGATTTGTGTACTGATCATTACCACCAAGAATAATCAAGATTGGGTGAAAAAATATTTGCTGGTACTTCGGAAACTTGTAATTTCTTAGAAGCCTGGCAACCACTCTCAATGAAAGTGCTTTTCCACAGTCTGTGCCTAGGGCTACTTGAAGAGGAAACAAACCATAGAGAGAAAACTGAGAACTCTTTTATTTTGTCAAGTTTCAAATAGCTACTATAAACCCTGTGGATTTAGTGTTCCAAATTCATCTATCTATATAGGAGAGAACAGAGGGAAACCTAAATATAAAAACTGCTACTGTAGACGAACGCTTCAACCTAGAAGAACAAAATTTGGTGAGCCAAGTGGGATATGTGTACTGATCATTACGACAAAGTAACATCAAGATTGGGTGAAAAAATATTTGCTGGTATTTCGGAAATTCGTATTTTCTTAGAAGCTTGGCAACACCTCTCAATGAAAGTGCTTTTCCACAGTCTGTGCCTAGGGCTACTTGAAGAGGAAACAAACCATAGAGACAAAACGGAGAACTACTTTATTTTGTCACGTTTCAAACAACTACTACAAACCATGTTGGATTTAGAGTTCCAAATTCATCTATCTATATAGGAGGGAACAGAGGGAAACCTAAATATAAAAACTGCTACTGTAGACCAACGCTTCAACCTAGAAGAACAAAATTTGGTGAGCCAAGTGGGATTTGTGTACTGATCATTACCACCAACTATCATCAAGATTGGGTGAAAAAATATTTGCTGGTATTTCGGAAACTCGTTATTTCTTAGAAGCTTGACAACCCCTCTCAATGAAAGTGCTTTTCCACAGTCTGTGCCTAGGGCTACTTGAAGAGGAAACAAACCATAGAGACAAAACTGAGAACTCCTTTATTTTGTCAAGTTTCAAAGAGCTACTACAAACCATGTTGGATTTAGAGTTCCAAATTCATGTATCTGTATATGAGAGAAAAGAGTGTAACCTAAATATAAAAACTGCTACTGTAGACTCAGGCTTCAACCTAGAAGAACACAATTTAGTGAGCCAAGTGGGATCTGTGTACTGATGATTACCACCAAGTATCATCAAGATTGGGTGAAAAAATTTTTGCTGGTATTTCGGAAACTCGTTATTTCTTAAAAGCTTGGCAACCCCTTCAATGAAAGTGCTATTCCACAGTCTGTGCCTAGGGCTACTTGAAGAGGAAACAAACCATAGAGACAAAACTGAGAACTCCTTTATTTTGTCAAGTTTCAAAGAGCTACTACAATCCATGTTGGATTTAGAGTTCCAAATTCATCTGTCTATATAGGAGAGAACAGAGAGAAACCTAAATATAAAAACAGCTACTGTAGACGAACGCTTCAACCTAGAAGAACAAAATTTGGTGAGCCTAGTGTGATTGGTGTACTGATCATTACCACCAAGTATCATCAAGATTGGGTGAAAAAATATTTGCTGGTATTTCGGAAACTTGTAATTTCTTAGAAGCCTGGCAACCACTCTCAATGAAAGTGCTTTTCCACAGTCTGTGCCTAGGGCTACTTGAAGAGGAAACAAACCATAGAGACAAAACTGAGAACTCCTTTATTTTGTCAAGTTTCAAAGAGCTACTACAAACCATGTTGGATTTAGAGTTCCAAATTCATCTATCTATATAGGAGAGAACAGAGGGAAACCTAAATATAAAAACTGCTACTGTAGACGAACGCTTCAACCTAGAAGAACAAAATTTGGTGAGCCAAGTGGGATCTGTGTACTGATCATTACCACCAAGTATCATCAAGATTGGGTGAAAAAAATTTTGCTGGTATTTAGAAAACTCGTTATTTCTTAAAAGCTTGGCAACCCCTCTCAATGAAAGTGCTTTTCCACAGTCTGTGCCTAGGGCTACTTGAAGAGGAAACAAACCATAGAGACAAAACTGAGAACTCCTTTATTTTGTCAAGTTTCAAAGAGCTACTACAATCCATGTTGGATTTAGAGTTCCAAATTCATCTATCTATATAGGAGAGAACAGAGAGAAACCTAAATATAAAAACAGCTACTGTAGACGAACGCTTCAACCTAGAAGAAGAAAATTTGGTGAGATAAGTGGGATTTGTGTACTGATCATTACCACCAAGAATAATCAAGATTGGGTGAAAAAATATTTGCTGGTATTTCGGAAACTTGTAATTTCTTAGAAGCCTGGCAACCACTCTCAATGAAAGTGCTTTTCCACAGTCTGTGCCTAGGGCTACTTGAAGAGGAAACAAACCATAGAGAGAAAACTGAGAACTCCTTTATTTTGTCAAGTTTCAAAGAGCTACTATAAACCCTGTTGGATTTAGTGTTCCAAATTCTTCTATCTATATAGGAGAGAACAGAGGGAAACCTAAATATAAAAACTGCTATTGTAGACCAACGTTTCAACCTAGAAGAACAAAATTTGGTGAGCCAAGTGGGATTTGTGTACTGATCATTACCACCAAGTATCATCAAGATTGGGTGAAAAAATATTTGCTGGTATTTTGGAAACTCGTTATTTCTTAGAAGCTTGGCAACCCATCTCAATGAAAGTGCTTTCCACAGTCTGTGCCTAGGGCTACTTGAAGAGGAAACAAACCATAGAGACAAAACTGAGAACTCCTTTATTTTGTCAAGTTTCAAAGAGCTACTACAAACCATGTTGGATTTAGAGTTCCAAATTCATCTATCTATATAGGAGAGAACAGAGGGAAACCTAAATATAAAAACTGCTACTGTAGACGAACGCTTTTACCTAGAAGAACAAAATTTGGTGAGCCAAGTGGGATTTGTGTACTGATCATTACCACCAAGAATAATCAAGATTGGGTGAAAAAATATTTGCTGGTACTTCGGAAACTTGTAATTTCTTAGAAGCCTGGCAACCACTCTCAATGAAAGTGCTTTTCCACAGTCTGTGCCTAGGGCTACTTGAAGAGGAAACAAACCATAGAGAGAAAACTGAGAACTCCATTATTTTGTCAAGTTTCAAATAGCTACTACAAACCATGTTGGATTTAGTGTTCCAAATTCATCTATCTATATAGGAGAGAACAGAGAGAAACCTAAATATAAAAACTGCTACTGTAGACGAACGCTTCAACTTAGAAGAACAAAATTTGGTGAGCCAAGTGTGACTTGTGTACTGATCATTACCACCAACTATCATCAAGATTGGCTGAAAAAATATTTGCTGGTTTTTCGGAAACTCGTTATTTCTTAGAAGCTTGGCAACCCCTCTCAATGAAAGTGCTTTTCCACAGTCTGTGCCTAGGGCTACTTGAAGAGGAAACAAACCATAGAGACAAAAACTCAGAACTCCTTTATTTTGTCAAGTTTCAAAGAGCTACTACAAACCATGTTGGATTTAGAGTTCCAAATTCATCTATCTATATATGAGAGAAAAGAGTGAAACCTAAATATAAAAACTGCTACTGTAGACGAACGCTTCAACCTAGAAGAACAAAATTTGGTGAGCCGAGTGGGATCTGTGTACTGATCTTTACCACCAAGTATCATCAAGATTGGGTGAAAAAATTTTTGCTGGTATTTCGGAAACTCGTTATTTCTTAAAAGCTTGGCAACCCCTCTCAATGAAAGTGCTTTTCCACAGTCTGTGCCTAGGGCTACTTGAAGAGAAAACAAACCATAGAGACAAAACTGAGAACTCCTTTATTTTGTCAAGTTTCAAAGAGCTACTACAATCCATGTTGGATTTAGAGTTCCAAATTCATCTATCTATATAGGAGAGAACAGAGAGAAACCTAAATATAAAAACAGCTACTGTAGACGAACGCTTCAACCTAGAAGAACAAAATTTGGTGAGCCAGTGTGATTTGTGTACTGATCATTACCACCAAGTATCATCAAGATTGGGTGAAAAAATATTTGGTGGTATTTCGGAAATTCGTAATTTCTTAGAAGCTTGTCAACACCTCTCAATGAAAGTGCTTTTCCACAGTCTGTGCCTAGGGCTACTTGACGAGGAAACAAACCATAGAGAAAAAACTGAGAACTCCTTTATTTTGTCAAGTTTCAAAGAGCTACTATAAACCCTGTTGGATTTAGTGTTCCAAATTCTTCTATCTATATAGGAGAGAACAGAGGGAAACCTAAATATAAAATCTGCTATTGTAGACCAAGGTTTCAAACTAGAAGAACAAAATTTGGTGAGCCAAGTGGGATTTGTGTACTGATCATTACCACCAAGTATCATCAAGATTTTGTGAAAAAATATTTGCTGGTATTTTGGAAACTCGTTATTTCTTAGAAGCTTGGCAACCCATCTCAATGAAAGTGCTTTCCACAGTCTGTGCCTAGGGCTACTTGAAGAGGAAACAAACCATAGAGACAAAACTGAGAACTCCTTTATTTTGTCAAGTTTCAAAGAGCTACTACAAAACCATGTTGGATTTAGAGTTCCAAATTCATCTATCTATATAGGAGAGAACAGAGGGAAACCTACATATAAAAACTGCTACTGTTGACGAACGCTTCAACCTAGAAGAACAAAATTTGGTGAGCCAAGTGGGATTTGTGTACTGATCATTACCACCAAGTATCATCAAGATTGGGTGAAAAAATATTTGCTGGTATTTCGGAAACTCGTAATTTCTTAGAAGCTTGGCAACCCGTCTCAATGAAAGTGCTTTTCCACAGTCTGTGCCTAGGGCTACTTGAAGAGGAAACAAACCATAGAGACAAAACTGAGATCTCCTTTATTTTGTCAAGTTTCAAAGAGCTACTACAAACCATGTTGGATTTAGAGTTCCATATTCATCTATCTATATAGGAGAGAACAGAGAGAAACCTAAATATAAAAACTGCTACTGTAGACGAACGCTTCAACCTAGAAGAACAAAATTTGGTGAGCCAAGTGGGATTTGTGTACTGATCATTACCACCAACTATCATCAAGATTGGCTAAAAAAATATTTGCTGGTATTTCGGAAACTCGTTATTTCTTAGAAGCTTGGCAACCCCTCTCAATGAAAGTGCTTTTCCACAGTCTGTGCCTAGGGCTACTTGAAGAGGAAACAAACCATAGAGAGAAAACTGAGAACTCCTTTATTTTGTCAAGTTTCAAAGAGCTACTATAAACCCTGTTGGATTTAGTGTTCCAAATTCATCTATCTATATAGGAGAGAACAGAGGGAAACCTAAATATAAAAACTGCTACTGTAGACGAACGCTTCAACCTAGAAGAACAAAATTTGGTGAGCCAAGTGGGATTTGTGTACTGATCATTACGACCAAGTAACATCAAGATTGGATGAAAAAATATTTGCTGGTATTTCGGATATTCGTAATTTCTTAGAAGCTTGGCAACACCTCTCAATGAAAGTGCTTTTCCACAGTCTATGCCTAGGGCTACTTGAAGAGGAAACAAACCATAGAGACAAAACGGAGAACTACTTTATTTTGTCAAGTTTCAACCAGCTACTACAAACCATGTTGGATTTAGAGTTCCAAATTCATCTATCTATATAGGAGGGAACAGAGGGAAACCTAAATATAAAAACTGCGACTGTAGACAAACGCTTCAACCTAGAAGAACAAAATTTGGTGAGGGAAGTGGGATTTGTGTACTGATCATTACCACCAACTATCATCAAGATTGGGTGAAAAAATATTTGCTGGTATTTCGGAAACTCGTTATTTCTTAGAAACTTGGCAACCCCTCTCAATGAAAGTGCTATTCCACAGTCTGTGCCTAGGGCTACTTGAAGAGGAAACAAACCATAGAGACAAAACTGAGAACTCCTTTATTTTGTCAAGTTTCAAAGAGCTACTACAAACCATGTTGGATTTAGAGTTCCAAATTCATCTATCTGTATATGAGAGAAAAGAGTGAAACCTAAATATAAAAACTGCTACTGTAGACGAACGCTTCAACCTAGAAGAACAAAATTTGGTGAGCCAAGTGGGATTTGTGTACTGATCATTACGACAAAGTAACATCAAGATTGGGTGAAAAAATATTTGCTGGTATTTCGGAAATTCGTAATTTCTTAGAAGCTTGGCAACACCTCTCAATGAAAGTGCTTTCCCACAGTCTGTGCCTAGGGCTACTTGAAGAGGAAACAAACCATAGAGACAAAACGGAGAACTACTTTATTTTGTCACGTTTCAACCAACTACTACAAACCATGTTGGATTTAGAGTTCCAAATTCATCTATCTATATAGGAGGGAACAGAGGGAAACCTAAATATAAAAACTGCTACTGTAGACGAACGCTTCAACATAAAAGAACAAAATTTGGTGAGCCAAGTGGGATTTGTGTACTGATCATTAACACCAAGTATCATCAAGATTGGGTGAAAAAATATTTGCTGGTATTTCGGAAACTCGTTATTTCTTAGAAGCTTGGCAACCCCTCTCAATGAAAGTGCTTTTCCACAGTCTGTGCCTAGGGCTACTTGAAGAGGAAACAAACCATAGAGACAAAACTGAGAACTCCTTTATTTTGTCAAGTTTCAAAGAGCTACTACAAACCATGTTGGATTTAGAGTTCCAAATTCATGTATCTGTATATGAGAGAAAAGAGTGTAACCTAAATATAAAAACTGCTACTGTAGACTCAGGCTTCAACCTAGAAGAACACAATTTAGTGAGCCAAGTGGGATCTGTGTACTGATCATTACCACCAAGTATCATCAAGATTGGGTGAAAAAATTTTTGCTGGTATTTCGGAAACTCGTTATTTCTTAAAAGCTTGGCAACCCCTCTCAATGAAAGTGCTATTCCACAGTCTGTGCCTAGGGCTACTTGAAGAGGAAACAAACCATAGAGACAAAACTGAGAACTCCTTTATTTTGTCAAGTTTCAAAGAGCTACTACAATCCATGTTGGATTTAGAGTTCCAAATTCATCTATCTATATAGGAGAGAACAGAGAGAAACCTAAATATAAAAACAGCTACTGTAGACGAACGCTTCAACCTAGAAGAACAAAATTTGGTGAGCCTAGTGTGATTTGTGTACTGATCATTACCACCAAGTATCATGAAGATTGGGTGAAAAAATATTTGCTGGTATTTCGGAAACTTGTAATTTCTTAGAAGCCTGGCAACCACTCTCAATTAAAGTGCTTTTCCACAGTCTGTGCCTAGGGCTACTTGAAGAGGAAACAAACCATAGAGAGAAAACTGAGAACTCCTTTATTTTGTCAAGTTTCAAAGAGCTACTACAAACCATGTTGGATTTAGAGTTCCAAATTCATCTATCTATATAGGAGAGAACAGAGGGAAACCTAAATATAAAAACTGCTACTGTAGACGAACGCTTCAACCTAGAAGAACAAAATTTGGTGAGCCAAGTGGGATTTGTGTACTGATCATTTCCACCAAGTATCATCAAGATTGGGTGAAAAAATATTTGCTGGTATTTCGGAAACTCGTAATTTCTTAGAAGCTTGGCAACCCCTCTCATTGAAAGTGCTTTTCCACAGTCTGTGCCTAGGGCTACTTGAAGAGGAAACAAACCATAGAGACAAAACTGAGAACTCCTTTATTTTGTCAAGTTTCAAAGAGCTACTACAAACCATGTTGGATTTAGAGTTCCAAATTCATCTATCTATATAGGAGAGAACAGAGGGAAACCTAAATATAAAAACTGCTACTGTAGACGAACGCTTCAACCTAGAAGAACAAAATTTGGTGAGCCAAGTGGGATTTGTGTACTGATCATTACCACCAACTATCATCAAGATTGGCTGAAAAAATATTTGCTGGTATTTCGGAAACTCGTTATTTCTTAGAAGCTTGGCAACCCCTCTCAATGAAAGTGCTTTTCCACAGTCTGTGCATAGGGCTACTTGAAGAGGAAACAAACTATAGAGACAAAACTTAGAACTCCTTTATTTTGTCAAGTTTCAAAGAGCTACTACAAACCATGTTGGATTTAGAGTTCCAAATTCATCTATCTGTATATGAGAGAAAAGAGTGAAACCTAAATATAAAAACTGCTACTGTAGTCGAACGCTTCAACCTAGAAGAACAAAATTTGGTGAGCCAAGTGGGATTTGTGTACTGATCATTACAACCAAGTAACATCAAGATTGGGTGAAAAAATATTTGCTGGTAATTCGGAAATTCGTAATTTCTTAGAAGCTTGGCAACACCTCTCAATGAAAGTGCTTTTCCACAGTCTGTGCCTAGGGCTACTTGAAGAGGAAACAAACCATAGAGACAAAACGGAGAACTACTTTATTTTGTCACGTTTCAACCAACTACTACAAACCATGTTGGATTTAGAGTTCCAAATTCATCTATCTATATAGGAGGGAACAGAGTGAAACCTAAATATAAAAACTGCTACTGTAGACGAACGCTTCAACCTTGAAGAACAAAATTTGGTGAGCCAAGTGGGATCTGTGCACTGATCATTACCACCAAGTATCATCAAGATTGGGTGAAAAAATTTTTGCTGGTATTTCGGAAACTCGTTATTTCTTAAAAGCTTGGCAACCCCTCTCAATGAAAGTGCTTTTCCACAGTCTGTGCCTAGGGCTACTTGAAGAGGAAACAAACCATAGAGACAAAACTGAGAACTCCTTTATTTTGTCAAGTTTCAAAGAGCTACTACAATCCATGTTGGATTTAGAGTTCCAAATTCATCTATCTATATAGGAGAGAACAGAGGGAAACCTACATATAAAAACTGCTACTGTAGACGAACGCTTCAACCTAGAAGAACAAAATTTGGTGAGCCAAGTGGGATTTGTGTACTGATCATTACCACCAAGTATCATCAAGATTGGGTGAAAAAATATTTGCTGGTATTTCGGAAACTCGTAATTTCTTAGAAGCTTGGCAACCCGTCTCAATGAAAGTGCTTTTCCACAGTCTGTGCCTAGGGCTACTTGAAGAGGAAACAAACCATAGAGACAAATCTGAGAACTCCTTTATTTTGTCAAGTTTCAAAGAGCTACTACAAACCATGTTGAATTTAGAGTTCCAAATTCATCTATCTATATAGGAGAGAACAGATGGAAACCAAAATATAAAAACTGCTACTGTAGACGAACGCTTCAACCTAGAAGAACAAAATTTGGTGAGCCAAGTGGGATTTGTGTACTGATCATTACCACCAAGTATCATCAAGATTGGGTGAAAAATTATTTGCTGGTATTTCGGAAACTCGTAATTTCTTAGAAGCTTGGCAACCCGTCTCAATGAAAGTGCTTTTCCACAGTCTGTGCCTAGGGCTACTTGAAGAGGAAACAAACCATAGAGACAAAACTGAGAACTCCTTTCTTTTGTCAAGTTTCAAAGAGCTACTACAAACCATGTTGGATTTAGTGTTCCAAATTCATCTCTCTATATAGGAGAGAACAGAGAGAAACCTAAATATAAAAACAGCTACTGTAGACGAACGCTTCAACCTAGAAGAACAAAATTTGGTGAGCCTAGTGTGATTTGTGTACTGATCATTACCACCAAGTATCATCAAGATTGGGTGAAAAAATATTTGGTGGTATTTCGGAAACTTGTAATTTCTTAGAAGCCTGGCAACCACTCTCAATGAAAGTGCTTTTCCACAGTCTGTGCCTAGGGCTACTTGAAGAGGAAACAAACCATAGAGAGAAAACTGAGAACTCCTTTATTTTGTCAAGTTTCAAAGAGCTACTATAAACCCTGTTGGATTTAGTGTTCCAAATTCTTCTATCTATATAGGAGAGAACAGAGGGAAACCTAAATATAAAAACTGCTATTGTAGACCAACGTTTCAACCTAGAAGAACAAAATTTGGTGAGCCAAGTGGGATTTGTGTACTGATCATTACCACCAAGTATCATCAAGATTGGGTGAAAAAATATTTGCTGGTATTTCGGAAACTCGTTATTTCTTAGAAGCTTGGCAACCCATCTCAATGAAAGTGCTTTCCACAGTCTGTGCCTAGGGCTCCTTGAAGAGGAAACAAACCATAGAGACAAAACTGAGAACTCCTTTATTTTGTCAAGTTTCAAAGAGCTACTACAAACCATGTTGGATTTAGAGTTCCAAATTCATATATCTATATAGGAGAGAACAGAGGGAAACCAAAATATAAAAACTGCTACTGTAGACGAACGCTTCAACCTAGAAGAACAAAATTTGGTGAGCCAAGTGGGATTTGTGTACTGATCATTACCACCAAGTATCATCAAGATTGGGTGAAAAAATATTTGCTGGTATTTCGGAAACTCGTAATTTCTTAGAAGCTTGGCAACCCGTCTCAATGAAAGTGCTTTTCCACAGTCTGTGCCTAGGGCTACTTGAAGAGGAAACAAACCATAGAGACAAAACTGAGAACTCCTTTCTTTTGTCAAGTTTCAAAGAGCTACTACAAACCATGTAGGATTTAGTGTTCCAAATTCATCTATCTATATAGGAGAGAACAGAGAGAAACCTAAATATAAAAACTGCTACTGTAGACGAACGCTTCAACCTAGAAGAACAAAATTTGGTGAGCCAAGTGGGATTTGTGTACTGATCATTACCACCAACTATCATCAAGATTGGCTGAAAAAATATTTGCTGGTATTTCGGAAACTCGTTATTTCTTAGAAGCTTGGCAAACCCTCTCAATGAAAGTGCTTTTCCACAGTCTGTTCCTAGTGCTACTTGAAGAGGAAACAAACCATAGAGACAAAAACTCAGAACTCCTTTATTTTGTCAAGTTTCAAAGAGCTACTACAAACCATGTTGGATTTATAGTTCCAAATTCATCTATCTATATATGAGAGAAAAGAGTGAAACCTAAATGTAAAAACTGCTACTGTAGACGAACGCTTCAACCTAGAAGAACAAAATTTGGTGAGCCAAGTGGGATCTGTGTACTGATCATTACCTCCAAGTATCATCAAGATTGGGTGAAAAAATTTTTGCTGGTATTTCGGAAACTCGTTATTTCTTAAAAGCTTGGCAACCCCTCTCAATGAAAGTGCTTTTCCACAGTCTGTGCCTAGGGCTACTTGAAGAGAAAACAAACCATAGAGACAAAACTGAGAACTCCTTTATTTTGTCAAGTTTCAAAGAGCTACTACAATCCATGTTGGATTTAGAGTTCCAAATTCATCTATCTATATAGGAGAGAACAGAGAGAAACCTAAATATAAAAACAGCTACTGTAGACGAACGATTCAACCTAGAAGAACAAAATTTGGTGAGCCTAGTGTGATTTGTGTACTGATCATTACCACCAAGTATCATCAAGATTGGGTGAAAAAATATTTGGTGGTATCTCGGAAACTTGTAATTTCTTAGAAGCCTGGCAACCACTCTCAATGAAAGTGCTTTTCTACAGTCTGTGCCTAGGGCTACTTGAAGAGGTAACAAACCATAGAGAGAAAACTGAGAACTCCTTTATTTTGTCAAGTTTCAAAGAGCTACTATAAACCCTGTTGGATTTAGTGTTCCAAATTCATCTATCTATATAGGAGAGAACAGAGGGAAACCTAAATATAAAAACTGCTACTGTAGACGAACGCTTCAACCTAGAAGAACAAAATTTGGTGAGCCAAGTGGGATTTGTGTACTGATCATTACGACCAAGTAACATCAAGATTGGATGAAAAAATATTTGCTGGTATTTCGGAAATTCATAATTTCTTAGAAGCTTGGCAACCCCTCTCAATGAAAGTGCTTTTCCACAGTCTGTGCCTAGGGCTACTTGAAGAGGAAACAAACCATAGAGAGAAAACTGAGAACTCCTTTATTTTGTCAAGTTTCAAAGAGCTACTATAAACCCTGTTGGATTTAGTGTTCCAAATTCATCTATCTATATAGGAGAGAACAGAGGGAAACCTAAATATAAAAACTGCTACTGTAGACGAACGCTTCAACTTAGAAGAACAAAATTTGGTGAGCCAAGTGGGATTTGTGTACTGATCATTACGACCAAGTAACATCAAGATTGGATGAAAAAATATTTGCTGGTGTTTCGGAAATTCGTAATTTCTTAGAAGCTTGGCAACACCTCTCAATGAAAGTGCTTTTCCACAGTCTATGCCTAGGGCTACTTGAAGAGGAAACAAACCATAGAGACAAAACCGAGAACTACTTTATTTTGTCAAGTTTCAACCAGCTACTACAAACCATGTTGGATTTAGAGTTCCAAATTCATCTATCTATATAGGAGGGAACAGAGGGAAACCTAAATATGAAAACTGCGACTGTAGACGAACGCTTCAACCTAGAAGAACAAAATTTGGTGAGCCAAGTGGGATCTGTGTACTGATCATTACCACAAAGAATCATCAAGATTGGGTGAAAAAATTTTTGCTGGTATTTCGGAAACTCGTTATTTCTTAAAAGCTTGGCAACCCCTCTCAATGAAAGTGCTTTTCCACAGTCTGTGCCTAGGGCTACTTGAAGAGGAAACAAACCATAGAGAGAAAACTGAGAACTCCTTTATTTTGTCAAGTTTCAAAGAGCTACTATAAACCCTGTTGGATTTAGTGTTCCAAATTCTTCTATCTATATAGGAGAGAACAGAGGGAAACCTAAATATAAAAACTGCTATTGTAGACCAACGTTTCAACCTAGAAGAACAAAATTTGGTGAGCCAAGTGGGATTTGTGTACTGATCATTACCACCAAGTATCATCAAGATTGGGTGAAAAAATATTTGCTGGTATTTTGGAAACTCGTTATTTCTTAGAAGCTTGGCAACCCATCTAAATGAAAGTGCTTTCCACAGTCTGTGCCTAGGGCTACTTGAAGAGGAAACAAACCATAGAGACAAAACTGAGAACTCCTTTATTTTGTCAAGTTTCAAAGAGCTACTACAAACCATGTTGGATTTAGAGTTCCAAATTCATCTATCTATATAGGAGAGAACAGAGGGAAACCTAAATATAAAAACTGCTTCTGTAGAAGAACGCTTCAACCTAGAAGAACAAAATTTGGTGAGCCAAGTGGGATTTGTGTACTGATCATTACCACCAACTATCATCAAGATTGGCTGAAAAAATATTTGCTGGTATTTCGGAAACTCGTTTTTTCTTAGAAGCTTGGCAACCCCTCTCAATGAAAGTGCTTTTACACAGTCTGTGCCTAGGGCTACTTGAAGAGGAAACAAACCATAGAGACAAAACTCAGAACTCCTTTATTTTCTCAAGTTTCAAAGAGCTACTACAAACCATGTTGGATTTAGAGTTCCAAATTCATCTATCTATATATGAGAGAAAAGAGTGAAACCTAAATATAATAACTGCTACTGTAGACGCAGGCTTAAATCTAGAAGAACACAATTTAGTGAGCCAAGTGGGATCTGTGTACTGATCATTACCACCAAGTATCAACAAGATTGGGTGAAAAAATTTTTGCTGGTATTTCGGAAACTCGTTATTTCTTAAAAGCTTGGCAACCCCTCTCAATGAAAGTGCTTTTCCACAGTCTGTGCCTAGGGCTACTTGAAGAGGAAACAAACCATAGAGACAAAACTGAGAACTCCTTTATTTTGTCAAGTTTCAAACAGCTACTACAATCCATGTTGGATTTAGAGTTCCAAATTCATCTATCTATATAGGAGAGAACAGAGAGAAACCTAAATATAAAAACAGCTACTGTAGACGAACGCTTCAACCTAGAAGAACAAAATTTGGTGAGCCAAGTGTGATTTGTGTACTGATCATTACCACCAAGTATCATCAAGATTGGGTTAAAAAATATTTGCTGGTATTTCGGAAACTCGTAATTTCTTAGAACCTTGGTAACCCCTCTCAATGAAAGTGCTTTTCCAAAGTCTGTGCCTAGGGCTACTTGAAGAGGAAACAAACCATAGAGACAAAACTGAGAACTCCTTTATTTTGTCAAGTTTCAAAGAGCTACTACAAACCATGTTGGATTTAGAGTTCCAAATTCATCTATCTATATAGGAGAGAACAGAGGGAAACCTAAATATAAAACTGCTACTGTAGACGAACGCTTCAACCTAGAAAACAAAATTTGGTGAGCCAAGTGGGATTTGTGTACTGATCATTACCACCAACTATCATCAAGATTGGCTGAAAAAATATTTGCTGGTATTTCGGAAACTCGTTATTTCTTAGAAGCTTGGAAACCCCTCTCAATGAAAGTGCTTTTCCACAGTCTATGCCTAGGGCTACTTGAAGAGGAAACAAACCATAGAGACAAAACTCAGAACTCCTTTATTTTGTCAAGTTTCAAAGAGCTACTACAAACCATGTTGGATTTAGAGTTCCAAATTTATCTATCTATATATTAGAGAAAAGAGTGAAACCTAAATATAAAAACTGCTACTGTAGACGAACGCTTCAACCTAGAAGCACAAAATTTGGTGAGCCAAGTGGGATCTGTGTACTGATCATTACCACCAAGTATCATCAAGATTGGGTGAAAAAATATTTGCTGTTATTTCGGAAACTCGTTATTTCTTAGAAGCTTGGCAACCCCTCTCAATGAAAGTGCTTTTCCACAGTCTGTGCCTAGGGCTACTTGAAGAGGAAACAAACCATAGAGAGAAAACTGAGAACTCCTTTGTTTTGTCAAGTTTCAAAGAGCTACTACAATCCATGTTGGATTTAGAGTTCCAAATTCATCTATCTATATAGGAGAGAACAGAGAGAAACCTAAATATAAAAACAGCTACTGTAGACGAACGCTTCAACGTAGAAGAACAAAATTTGGTGAGCCTAGTGTGATTTGTGTACTGATCATTACCACCAAGTATCATCAAGATTGGGTGAAAAAATATTTGCTGGTATTTCGGAAACTTGTAATTTCTTAGAAGCTTGGCAACCCCTCTCAATGAAAGTGCTTTTACACAGTCTGTGCCTAGGGCTACTTGAAGAGGAAACAAACCATAGAGACAAAAACTCAGAACTCCTTTATTTTGTCAAGTTTCAAAGAGCTACTACAAACCATGTTGGATTTAGAGTTCCAAATTCATCTATCTATATATGAGAGAAAAGAGTGAAACCTAAATATAAAAACTGCTACTGTAGACGAACGCTTCAACCTAGAAGAACAAAATTTGGTGAGCCAAGTGGGATCTGTGTACTGATCATTACCACCAAGTATCATCAAGATTGGGTGAAAAAATTTTTGCTGGTATTTCGGAAACTCGTTATTTCTTAAAAGCTTGGCAACCCCTCTCAATGAAAGTGCTTTTCCACAGTCTGTGCCTAGGGCTAATTGAAGAGGAAACAAACTATAGAGAGAAAACTGAGAACTCCTTTATTTTGTCAGGTTTCAAAGAGCTACTATAAACCCTGTTGGATTTAGTGTTCCAAATTCATCTATCTATATAGGAGAGAACAGAGGGAAACCTAAATATTAAAACTGCTACTGTAGACGAACGCTTCAACCTAGAAGAACAAAATTTGGTGAGCCAAGTGGGATTTGTGTACTGATCATTACGACCCAGTAACATCAAGATTGGATGAAAAAATATTTGCTGGTATTTCGGAAATTCGTAATTTCTTAGAAGCTTGGCAACACCTCTCAATGAAAGTGCTTTTCCACAGTCTGTGCCTAGGGCTACTTGAAGAGGAAACAAACCATAGAGAGAAAACTGAGAACTCCTTTATTTTGTCAAGTTTCAAAGAGCTACTATAAACCCTGTTGGATTTAGTGTTCCAAATTCTTCTATCTATATAGGAGAGAACAGAGGGAAACCTAAATATAAAAACTGCGAATGTAGACAAACGCTTCAACCTAGAAGAACAAAATTTGGTGAGGGAAGTGGGATTTGTGTACTGATCATTACCACCAACTATCATCAAGATTGGGTGAAAAAATATTTGCTGGTATTTCGGAAACTCGTTATTTCTTAGAAGCTTGGCAACCCCTCTCAATGAAAGTGCTATTCCACAGTCTGTGCCTAGGGCTACTTGAAGAGGAAACAAACCATAGAGACAAAAGTGAGAACTCCTTTATTTTGTCAAGTTTCAAAGAGCTACTACAAACCATGTTGGATTTAGAGTTCCAAATTCATCTATCTGTATATGAGAGAAAAGAGTGAAACCTAAATATAAAAACTGCTACTGTAGACGAACGCTTCAACCTAGAAGAACAAAATTTGGTGAGCCAAGTGGGATCTGTGTACTGATCATTACCACAAAGAATCATCAAGATTGGGTGAAAAAATATTTGCTGGTATTTAGGAAACTCGTTATTTCTTAAAAGCTTGGCAACCCCTCTCAATGAAAGTGCTTTTCCACAGTCTGTGCCTAGTTCTACTTGAAGAGGAAACAAACCATAGAGACAAAACTGAGAACTCCTTTATTTTGTCAAGTTTCAAAGAGCTACTACAATCCATGTTGGATTTAGAGTTCCAAATTCATCTATCTATATAGGAGAGAACAGAGAGAAACCTAAATATAAAAACAGCTACTGTAGACGAACGCTTCAACCTAGAAGAACAAAATTTGGTGAGCCAAGTGTGATTTGTGTACTGATCATTACCACCAAGTATCATCAAGATTGGGTTAAAAAATACTTGCTGGTATTTCGGAAACTCGTAATTTCTTAGAACCTTGGTAACCCCTCTCAATGAAAGTGCTTTTCCACAGTCTGTGCCTAGGGCTACTTGAAGAGGAAACAAACCATAGAGACAAAACTGAGAACTCCTTTATTTTGTCAAGTTTCAAAGAGCTACTACAAACCATGTTGGATTTAGAGTTCCAAATTCATCTATCTATATAGGAGAGAACAGAGGGAAACGTAAATATAAAAACTGCTACTGTAGACGAACGCTTCAACCTAGAAAACAAAATTTGGTGAGCCAAGTGGGATTTGTGTACTGATCATTACCACCAACTATCATCAAGATTGGCTGAAAAAATATTTGCTGGTATTTCGGAAACTCGTTATTTCTTAGAAGCTTGGAAACCCCTCTCAATGAAAGTGCTTTTCCACAGTCTATGCCTAGGGCTACTTGAAGAGGAAACAAACCATAGAGACAAAACTCAGAACTCCTTTATTTTGTCAAGTTTCAAAGAGCTACTACAAACCATGTTGGATTTAGAGTTCCAAATTTATCTATCTATATATTAGAGAAAAGAGTGAAACCTAAATATAAAAACTGCTACTGTAGACGAACGCTTCAACCTAGAAGCACAAAATTTGGTGAGCCAAGTGGGATCTGTGTACTGATCATTACCACCAAGTATCATCAAGATTGGGTGAAAAAATATTTGCTGTTATTTCGGAAACTCGTTATTTCTTAGAAGCTTGGCAACCCCTCTCAATGAAAGTGCTTTTCCACAGTCTGTGCCTAGGGCTACTTGAAGAGGAAACAAACCATAGAGAGAAAACTGAGAACTCCTTTGTTTTGTCAAGTTTCAAAGAGCTACTACAATCCATGTTGGATTTAGAGTTCCAAATTCATCTATCTATATAGGAGAGAACAGAGAGAAACCTAAATATAAAAACAGCTACTGTAGACGAACGCTTCAACCTAGAAGAACAAAATTTGGTGAGCCTAGTGTGATTTGTGTACTGATCATTACCACCAAGTATCATCAAGATTGGGTGAAAAAATATTTGCTGGTATTTCGGAAACTTGTAATTTCTTAGAAGCTTGGCAACCCCTCTCAATGAAAGTGCTTTACACAGTCTGTGCCTAGGGCTACTTGAAGAGGAAACAAACCATAGAGACAAAAACTCAGAACCCCTTTATTTTGTCAAGTTTTCAAAGAGCTACTACAAACCATGTTGGATTTAGAGTTCCAAATTCATCTATCTATATATGAGAGAAAAGAGTGAAACCTAAATATAAAAACTGCTACTGTAGACGAACGCTTCAACCTAGAAGAACAAAATTTGGTGAGCCAAGTGGGATCTGTGTACTGATCATTACCACCAAGTATCATCAAGATTGGGTGAAAAAATTTTTGCTGGTATTTCGGAAACTCGTTATTTCTTAAAAGCTTGGCAACCCCTCTCAATGAAAGTGCTTTTCCACAGTCTGTGCCTAGGGCTACTTGAAGAGGAAACAAACTATAGAGAGAAAACTGAGAACTCCTTTATTTTGTCAAGTTTCAAAGAGCTACTATAAACCCTGTTGGATTTAGTGTTCCAAATTCATCTATCTATATAGGAGAGAACAGAGGGAAACCTAAATATTAAAACTGCTACTGTAGACGAACGCTTCAACCTAGAAGAACAAAATTTGGTGAGCCAAGTGGGATTTGTGTACTGATCATTACGACCCAGTAACATCAAGATTGGATGAAAAAATATTTGCTGGTATTTCGGAAATTCGTAATTTCTTAGAAGCTTGGCAACACCTCTCAATGAAAGTGCTTTTCCACAGTCTGTGCCTAGGGCTACTTGAAGAGGAAACAAACCATAGAGAGAAAACTGAGAACTCCTTTATTTTGTCAAGTTTCAAAGAGCTACTATAAACCCTGTTGGATTTAGTGTTCCAAATTCTTCTATCTATATAGGAGAGAACAGAGGGAAACCTAAATATAAAAACTGCGAATGTAGACAAACGCTTCAACCTAGAAGAACAAAATTTGGTGAGGGAAGTGGGATTTGTGTACTGATCATTACCACCAACTATCATCAAGATTGGGTGAAAAAATATTTGCTGGTATTTCGGAAACTCGTTATTTCTTAGAAGCTTGGCAACCCCTCTCAATGAAAGTGCTATTCCACAGTCTGTGCCTAGGGCTACTTGAAGAGGAAACAAACCATAGAGACAAAAGTGAGAACTCCTTTATTTTGTCAAGTTTCAAAGAGCTACTACAAACCATGTTGGATTTAGAGTTCCAAATTCATCTATCTGTATATGAGAGAAAAGAGTGAAACCTAAATATAAAAACTGCTACTGTAGACGAACGCTTCAACCTAGAAGAACAAAATTTGGTGAGCCAAGTGGGATCTGTGTACTGATCATTACCACAAAGAATCATCAAGATTGGGTGAAAAAATATTTGCTGGTATTTAGGAAACTCGTTATTTCTTAAAAGCTTGGCAACCCCTCTCAATGAAAGTGCTTTTCCACAGTCTGTGCCTAGTTCTACTTGAAGAGGAAACAAACCATAGAGACAAAACTGAGAACTCCTTTATTTTGTCAAGTTTCAAAGAGCTACTACAATCCATGTTGGATTTAGAGTTCCAAATTCATCTATCTATATAGGAGAGAACAGAGAGAAACCTAAATATAAAAACTGCTACTGTAGACGAACGCTTCAACCTAGAAGAACAAAATTTGGTGAGCCAAGTGTGATTTGTGTACTGATCATTACCACCAAGTATCATCAAGATTGGGTTAAAAAATACTTGCTGGTATTTCGGAAACTCGTAATTTCTTAGAACCTTGGTAACCCCTCTCAATGAAAGTGCTTTTCCACAGTCTGTGCCTAGGGCTACTTGAAGAGGAAACAAACCATAGAGACAAAACTGAGAACTCCTTTATTTTGTCAAGTTTCAAAGAGCTACTACAAACCATGTTGGATTTAGAGTTCCAAATTCATCTATCTATATAGGAGAGAACAGAGGGAAACCTAAATATAAAAACTGCTACTGTAGACGAAGGCTTGAACCTAGAAAACAAAATTTGGTGAGCCAAGTGGTATTTGTGTACTGATCATTACCACCAACTATCATCAAGATTGGCTGAAAAAATATTTGCTGGTATTTCGGAAACTCGTTATTTCTTAGAAGCTTGGAAACCCCTCTCAATGAAAGTGCTTTTCCACAGTCTGTGCCTAGGGCTACTTGAAGAGGAAACAAACCATAGAGACAAAACTCAGAACTCCTTTATTTTGTCAAGTTTCAAAGAGCTACTACAAACCATGTTGGATTTAGAGTTCCAAATTCATCTATCTATATATTAGAGAAAAGAGTGAAACCTAAATATAAAAACTGCTACTGTAGACGAACGCTTCAACCTAGAAGCACAAAATTTGGTGAGCCAAGTGGGATCTGTGTACTGATCATTACCACCAAGTATCATCAAGATTGGGTGAAAAAATATTTGCTGTTATTTCGGAAACACGTTATTTCTTAGAAGCTTTGCAACCCCTCTCAATGAAAGTGCTTTTCCACAGTCTGTGCCTAGGGCTACTTGAAGAGGAAACAAACCATAGAGAGAAAACTGAGAACTCCTTTATTTTGTCAAGTTTAAAAGAGCTACTATAAACCCTGTTGGATTTAGTGTTCCAAATTCATCTATATATATAGGAGAGAACAGAGGGAAACCTAAATATAAAAACTGCTACTGTAGACGAACGCTTCAACCTAGAAGAACAAAATTTGGTGAGCCAAGTGGGATTTGTGTACTGATCATTACGACCAAGTAACATCAAGATTGGATGAAAAAATATTTGCTGGTATTTCGGAAATTCGTAATTTCTTAGAAGCTTGGCAACACCTCTCAATGAAAGTGCTTTTCCACAGTCTGTGCCTAGGGCTACTTGAAGAGGAAACAAACCATAGAGAGAAAACTGAGAACTCCTTCATTTTGTCAAGTTTCAAAGAGCTACTATAAACCCTGTTGGATTTAGTGTTCCAAATTCTTCTATCTATATAGGAGAGAACAGAGGGAAACCTAAATATAAAATCTGCTATTGTAGACCAACGTTTCAACCTAGAAGAACAAAATTTGGTGAGCCAAGTGGGATTTGTGTACTGATCATTACCACCAAGTATCATTAAGATTGGGTGAAAAAATATTTGCTGGTATTTTGGAAACTCGTTATTTCTTAGAAGCTTGGCAACCCATCTCAATGAAAGTGCTTTCCACAGTCTGTGCCTAGGGCTACTTGAAGAGGAAAGAAACCATAGAGACAAAACTGAGAACTCCTTTATTTTGTCAAGTTTCAAAGAGCTACTACAAACCATGTTGGATTTAGAGTTCCAAATTCATCTATCTATATAGGAGAGAACAGAGGGAAACCTACATATAAAAACTGCTACTGTAGACGAACGCTTCAAACTAGAAGAACAAAATTTGGTGAGCCAATGTGATTTGTGTACTGATCATTACCACCAAGTATCATCAAGATTGGGTGAAAAAATATTTGCTGGTATTTCGGAAACTCGTAATTTCTTAGAAGCTTGGCAACCCGTCTCAATGAAAGTGCTTTTCCACAGTCTGTGCCTAGGGCTACTTGAAGAGGAAACAAACCATAGAGACAAAACTGAGAACTCCTTTATTTTGTCAAGTTTCAAAGAGCTACTACAAACCATGTTGGATTTAGAGTTCCAAATTCATCTATCTATATAGGAGAGAACAGAGAGAAACCTAAATATAAAAACTGCTACTGTAGACGAACGCTTCAACCTAGAAGAACAAAATTTGGTGTGCCAAGTGGGATTTGTGTACTGATCATTACCACCAACTATCATCAAGATTGGCTGAAAAAATATTTGCTGGTATTTCGGAAACTCGTTATTTCTTAGAAGCTTGGCAACCACTCTCAATGAAAGTGCTTTTCCACAGTCTGTGCCTAGGGCTACTTGAAGAGGAAACAAACCATAGAGACAAAACTGAGAACTCCTTTATTTTGTCAAGTTTCAAACAGCTACTATAAACCCTGTTGGATTTAGTGTTCCAAATTCATCTATCTATATAGGAGAGAACAGAGGGAAACCTAAATATAAAAACTGCGAATGTAGACAAACGCTTCAACCTAGAAGAACAAAATTTGGTGAGGGAAGTGGGATTTGTGTACTGATCATTACCACCAACTATCATCAAGATTGGGTGAAAAAATATTTGCTGTTATTTCGGAAACTCGTTATTTCTTAGAAGCTTTGCAACCCCTCTCAATGAAAGTGCTTTTCCACAGTCTGTGCCTAGGGCTACTTGAAGAGGAAACAAACCATAGAGACAAAACTGAGAACTCCTTTATTTTGTCAAGTTTCAAAGAGCTACTACAATCCATGTTGGATTTAGAGTTCCAAATTCAACTATCTATATAGGAGAGAACAGAGAGAAACCTAAATATAAAAACAGCTACTGTAGACGAACGCTTCAACCTAGAAGAACAAAATTTGGTGAGCCTAGTGTGATTTGTGTACTGATCATTACCACCAAGTATCATCAAGATTGGGTGAAAAAATATTTGCTGGTATTTCGGAAACTTGTAATTTCTTAGAAGCTTGGCAACCCCTCTCAATGAAAGTGCTTTTCCACAGTCTGTGCCTAGGGCTACTTGAAGAGGAAACAAACCATAGAGACAAAAACTCAGAACTCCTTTATTTTGTCAAGTTTCAAAGAGCTACTACAAACCATGTTGGATTTAGAGTTCCAAATTCATCTATCTATATATGAGAGAAAAGAGTGAAACCTAAATATAAAAACTGCTACTGTAGACGAACGCTTCAACCTAGAAGAACAAAATTTGGTGAGCCAAGTGGGATCTGTGTACTGATCATTACCACCAAGTATCATCAAGATTGGGTGAAAAAATTTTTGCTGGTATTTCGGAAACTCGTTATTTCTTAGAAGCTTGGCAACACCTCTCAATGAAAGTGCTTTTCCACAGTCTGTGCCTAGGGCTACTTGAAGAGGAAACAAACCATAGAGACAAAAACTCAGAACTCCTTTATTTTGTCAAGTTTAAAAGAGCTACTATAAACCCTGTTGGATTTAGTGTTCCAAATTCATCTATCTATATAGGAGAGAACAGAGGGAAACCTAAATATAAAAACTGCTACTGTAGACGAACGCTTCAACCTAGAAGAACAAAATTTGGTGTGCCAAGTGGGATTTGTGTACTGATCATTACGACCAAGTAACATCAAGATTGGATGAAAAAATATTTGCTGGTATTTCGGAAATTCGTAATTTCTTAGAAGCTTGGCAACACCTCTCAATGAAAGTGCTTTTCCACAGTCTGTGCCTAGGGCTACTTGAAGAGGAAACAAACCATAGAGAGAAAACTGAGAACTCCTTCATTTTGTCAAGTTTCAAAGAGCTACTATAAACCCTGTTGGATTTAGTGTTCCAAATTCTTCTATCTATATAGGAGAGAACAGAGGGAAACCTAAATATAAAATCTGCTATTGTAGACCAACGTTTCAACCTAGAAGAACAAAATTTGGTGAGCCAAGTGGGATTTGTGTACTGATCATTACCACCAAGTATCATCAAGATTGGGTGAAAAAATATTTGCTGGTATTTTGGAAACTCGTTATTTCTTAGAAGCTTGGCAACCCATCTCAATGAAAGTGCTTTTCCACAGTCTGTGCCTAGGGCTACTTGAACAGGAAAGAAACCATAGAGACAAAACTGAGAACTCCTTTATTTTGTCAAGTTTCAAAGAGCTACTACAAACCATGTTGGATTTAGAGTTCCAAATTCATCTATCTATATAGGAGAGAACAGAGGGAAACCTACATATAAAAACTGCTACTGTAGACGAACGCTTCAACCTAGAAGAACAAAATTTGGTGAGCCAAGTCGGATTTGTGTACTGATCATTACCACCAAGTATCATCAAGAATGGGTGAAAAAATATTTGCTGGTATTTCGGAAACTCGTAATTTCTTAGAAGCTTGGCAACCCGTCTCAATGAAAGTGCTTTTCCACAGTCTGTGCCTAGGGCTACTTGAAGAGGAAACAAACCATAGAGACAAAACTGAGAACTCCTTTATTTTGTCAAGTTTCAAAGAGCTACTACAAACCATGTTGGATTTAGAGTTCCAAATTCATCTATCTATATAGGAGAGAACAGAGAGAAACCTAAATATAAAAACTGCTACTGTAGACGAACGCTTCAACCTAGAAGAACAAAATTTGGTGTGCCAAGTGGGATTTGTGTACTGATCATTACCACCAACTATCATCAAGATTGGCTGAAAAAATATTTGCTGGTATTTCGGAAACTCGTTATTTCTTAGAAGCTTGGCAACCCCTCTCAATGAAAGTGCTTTTCCACAGTCTGTGCCTAGGGCTACCTGAAGAGGAAACAAACCATAGAGACAAAACTGAGAACTCCTTTATTTTGTCAAGTTTCAAAGAGCTACTACAATCCATGTTGGATTTAGAGTTCCAAATTCATCTATCTATATAGGAGAGAACAGAGAGAAACCTAAATATAAAAACAGCTACTGTAGACGAACGCTTCAACCTAGAAGAACAAAATTTGGTGAGCCAAGTGTGATTTGTGTACTGATCATTACCACCAAGTATCATCAAGATTGGGTTAAAAAATATTTGCTGGTATTTCGGAAACTCGTAATTTCTTAGAACCTTGGTAACCCCTCTCAATGAAAGTGCTTTTCCACAGTCTGTGCCTAGGGCTACTTGAAGAGGAAACAAACCATAGAGACAAAACTGAGAACTCCTTTATTTTGTCAAGTTTCAAAGAGCTACTACAAACCATGTTGGATTTAGAGTTCCAAATTCATCTATCTATATAGGAGAGAACAGAGGGAAACCTAAATATAAAAACTGCTACTGTAGACGAACGCTTGAACCTAGAAAACAAAATTTGGTGAGCCAAGTGGGATTTGTGTACTGATCATTACCACCAACTATCATCATGATTGGCTGAAAAAATATTTGCTGGTATTTCGGAAACTCGTTATTTCTTAGAAGCTTGGAAACCCCTCTCAATGAAAGTGCTTTTCCACAGTCTGTGCCTAGGGCTACTTGAAGAGGAAACAAACCATAGAGACAAAACTCAGAACTCCTTTATTTTGTCAAGTTTCAAAGAGCTACTACAAACCATGTTGGATTTAGAGTTAAAATTCATCTATCTATATATTAGAGAAAAGAGTGAAACCTAAATATAAAAACTGCTACTGTAGACGAACGCTTCAACCTAGAAGCACAAAATTTGGTGAGCCAAGTGGGATCTGTGTACTGATCATTACCACCAAGTATCATCAAGATTGGGTGAAAAAATATTTGCTGTTATTTCGGAAACTCGTTATTTCTTAGAAGCTTTGCAACCCCTCTCAATGAAAGTGCTTTTCCACAGTCTGTGCCTAGGGCTACTTGAAGAGGAAACAAACCATAGAGACAAAACTGAGAACTCCTTTATTTTGTCAAGTTTCAAAGAGCTACTACAATCCATGTTGGATTTAGAGTTCCAAATTCAACTATCTATATAGGAGAGAACAGAGAGAAACCTAAATATAAAAACAGCTACTGTAGACGAACGCTTCAACGTAGAAGAACAAAATTTGGTGAGCCTAGTGTGATTTGTGTACTGATCATTACCACCAAGTATCATCAAGATTGGATGAAAAAATATTTGCTGGTATTTCGGAAATTCGTAATTTCTTAGAAGCTTGGCAACACCTCTCAATGAAAGTGCTTTTCCACAGTCTGTGCCTAGGGCTACTTGAAGAGGAAACAAACCATAGAGAGAAAACTGAGAACTCCTTCATTTTGTCAAGTTTCAAAGAGCTACTATAAACCCTGTTGGATTTAGTGTTCCAAATTCTTCTATCTATATAGGAGAGAACAGAGGGAAACCTAAATATAAAATCTGCTATTGTAGACCAACGTTTCAACCTAGAAGAACAAAATTTGGTGAGCCAAGTGGGATTTGTGTACTGATCATTACCACCAAGTATCATCAAGATTGGGTGAAAAAATATTTGCTGGTATTTTGGAAACTCGTTATTTCTTAGAAGCTTGGCAACCCATCTCAATGAAAGTGCTTTCCACAGTCTGTGCCTAGGGCTACTTGAAGAGGAAAGAAACCATAGAGACAAAACTGAGAACTCCTTTATTTTGTCAAGTTTCAAAGAGCTACTACAAACCATGTTGGATTTAGAGTTCCAAATTCATCTATCTATATAGGAGAGAACAGAGGGTAACCTACATATAAAAACTGCTACTGTAGACGAACGCTTCAACCTAGAAGAACAAAATTTGGTGAGCCAAGTCGGATTTGTGTACTGATCATTACCACCAAGTATCATCAAGATTGGGTGAAAAAATATTTGCTGGTATTTCGGAAACTCGTAATTTCTTAGAAGCTTGGCAACCCGTCTCAATGAAAGTGCTTTTCCACAGTCTGTGCCTAGGGCTACTTGAAGAGGAAACAAACCATAGAGACAAAACTGAGAACTCCTTTATTTTGTCAAGTTTCAAAGAGCTACTACAAACCATGTTGGATTTAGAGTTCCAAATTCATCTATCTATATAGGAGAGAACAGAGAGAAACCTAAATATAAAAACTGCTACTGTAGACGAACGCTTCAACCTAGAAGAACAAAATTTGGTGTGCCAAGTGGGATTTGTGTACTGATCATTACCACCAACTATCATCAAGATTGGCTGAAAAAATATTTGCTGGTATTTCGGAAACTCGTTATTTCTTAGAAGCTTGGCAACCACTCTCAATGAAAGTGCTTTTCCACAGTCTGTGCCTAGGGCTACTTGAAGAGGAAACAAACCATAGAGACAAAACTGAGAACTCCTTTATTTTGTCAAGTTTCAAAGAGCTACTATAAACCCTGTTGGATTTAGTGTTCCAAATTCATCTATCTACATAGGAGAGAACAGAGGGAAACCTAAATATAAAAACTGCTACTGTAGACGAACGCTTCAACTTAGAAGAACAAAATTTGGTGAGCCAAGTGGGATTTGTGTACTGATCATTACGACCAAGTAACATCAAGATTGGATGAAAAAATATTTGCTGGTATTTCGGAAATTCGTAATTTCTTAGAAGCTTGGCAACACCTCTCAATGAAAGTGCTTTTCCACAGTCTGTGCCTAGGGCTACTTGAAGAGGATACAAACCATAGAGACAAAACGGAGAACTACTTTATTTTGTCAAGTTTCAACCAGCTACTACAAACCATGTTGGATTTAGAGTTCCAAATTCATCTATCTATATAGGAGAGAACAGAGAGAAACCTAAATATAAAAACAGCTACTGTAGACGAACGCTTCAACCTAGAAGAACAAAATTTGGTGAGCCAAGTGTGATTTGTGTACTGATCATTACCACCAAGTATCATCAAGATTGGGTTAAAAAGTGTTTGCTGGTATTTCGGAAACTCGTAATTTCTTAGAACCTTGGTAACCCCTCTCAATGAAAGTGCTTTTCCACAGTCTGTGCCTAGGGCTACTTGAAGAGGAAACAAACCATAGAGACAAAACTGAGAACTCCTTTATTTTGTCAAGTTTCAAAGAGCTACTACAAACCATGTTGGATTTAGAGTTCCAAATTCATCTATCTATATAGGAGAGAACAGAGGGAAACCTAAATATAAAAACTGCTACTGTAGACGAACGCTTCAACCTAGAAAACAAAATTTGGTGATCCAAGTGGGATTTGTGTACTGATCATTACCACCAACTATCATCAAGTTTGGCTGAAAAAATATTTGCTGGTATTTCGGAAACTCGTTATTTCTTAGAAGCTTGGAAACCCCTCTCAATGAAAGTGCTTTTCCACAGTCTGTGCCTAGGGCTACTTGAAGAGGAAACAAACCATAGAGACAAAACTCAGAACTCCTTTATTTTGTCAAGTTTCAAAGAGGTACTACAAACCATGTTGTATTTAGAGTTCCAAATTCATCTATCTATATATTAGAGAAAAGAGTGAAACCTAAATATAAAAACTGCTACTGTAGACGAACGCTTCAACCTAGAAGCACAAAATTTGGTGAGCCAAGTGGGATTTGTGTACTGATCATTACGACCAAGTAACATCAAGATTGGATGAAAAAATATTTGCTGGTATTTCGGAAATTCGTAATTTCTTAGAAGCTTGGCAACACCTCTCAATGAAAGTGCTTTTCCACAGTCTATGCCTAGGGCTACTTGAAGAGGAAACAAACCATAGAGACAAAACGGAGAAATACTTTATTTTGTCAAGTTTCAACCAGCTACTACAAACCATGTTGGATTTAAAGTTCCAAATTCATCTATCTCTTTAGGAGGGAACAGAGGGAAAAATAAATATAAAAACTGCGACTGTAGACAAACGCTTCAACCTAGAAGAACAAAATTTGGTGAGGGAAGTGGGATTTGTGTACTGATCATTACCACCAACTATCATCAAGATTGGGTGAAAAAATATTTGCTGGTATTTCGGAAACTCGTTATTTCTTAGAAGCTTATCAACCCCTCTCAATGAAAGTGCTATTCCACAGTCTGTGCCTAGGGCTACTTGAAGAGGAAACAAACCATAGAGACAAAAGTGAGAACTCCTTTATTTTGTCAAGTTTCAAAGAGCTACTACAAACCATGTTGGATTTAGAGTTCCAAATTCATCTATCTATATATGAGAGAAAAGAGTGAAACCTAAATATAAAAACTGCTACTGTAGACGCAGGCTTAAACCTAGAAGAACACAATTTAGTGAGCCAAGTGGGATCTGTGTACTGATCATTACCACCAAGTATCATCAAGATTGGGTGAAAAAATTTTTGCTGGTATTTCGGAAACTCGTTATTTCTTAAAAGCTTGGCAACCCCTCTCAATGAAAGTGCTTTTCCACAGTCTGTGCCTAGGGCTACTTGAAGAGGAAACAAACCATAGAGACAAAACTGAGAACTCCTTTATTTTGTCAAGTTTCAAAGTGCTACTACAATCCATGTTGGATTTAGAGTTCCAAATTCATCTATCTATATAGGAGAGAACAGAGAGAAACCTAAATATAAAAACTGCTACTGTAGACGAACGCTTCAACCTAGAAAACAAAATTTGGTGAGCCAAGTGGGATTTGTGTACTGATCATTACCACCAAGTATCATCAAGATTGGCTGAAAAAATATTTGCTGGTATTTCGGAAACTCGTTATTTCTTAGAAGCTTGGAAACCCCTCTCAATGAAAGTGCTTTTCCACAGTCTGTGCCTAGGGCTACTTGAAGAGGAAACAAACCATAGAGACAAAACTCAGAACTCCTTTATTTTGTCAAGTTTCAAAGAGCTACTACAAACCATGTTGGATTTAGAGTTCCAAATTCATCTATCTATATATTAGAGAAAAGAGTGAAACCTAAATATAAAAACTGCTACTGTAGACGAACGCTTCAACCTAGAAGCACAAAATTTGGTGAGCCAAGTGGGATCTGTGTACTGATCATTACCACCAAGTATCATCAAGATTGGGTGAAAAAATATTTGCTGTTATTTCGGAAACTCGTTATTTCTTAGAAGCTTGGCAACCCCTCTCAATGAAAGTGCTTTTCCACAGTCTGTGCCTAGGGCTACTTGAAGAGGAAACAAACCATAGAGACAAAACTGAGAACTCCTTTATTTTGTCAAGTTTCAAAGAGCTACTACAATCCATGTTGGATTTAGAGTTCCAAATTCAACTATCTATATAGGAGAGAACAGAGAGAAACCTAAATATAAAAACAGCTACTGTAGACGAACGCTTCAACCTAGAAGAACAAAATTTGGTGAGCCTAGTGTGATTTGTGTACTGATCATTACCACCAAGTATCATCAAGATTGGGTGAAAAAATATTTGCTGGTATTTTGGAAACTCGTTATTTCTTAGAAGCTTGGCAACCCATCTCAATGAAAGTGCTTTCCACAGTCTGTGCCTAGGGCTACTTGAAGAGGAAAGAAACCATAGAGACAAAACTGAGAACTCCTTTATTTTGTCAAGTTTCAAAGAGCTACTACAAACCATGTTGGATTTAGAGTTCCAAATTCATCTATCTATATATTAGAGAACAGAGGGAAACCTACATATAAAAACTGCTACTGTAGACGAACGCTTCAACCTAGAAAACAAAATTTGGTGAGCCAAGTGGGATTTGTGTACTGATCATTACCACCAACTATCATCAAGATTGGCTGAAAAAATATTTGCTGGTATTTCGGAAACTCGTTATTTCTTAGAAGCTTGGAAACCCCTCTCAATGAAAGTGCTTTTCCACAGTCTGTGCCTAGGGCTACTTGAAGAGGAAACAAACCATAGAGACAAAACTCAGAACTCCTTTATTTTGTCAAGTTTCAAAGAGCTACTACAAACCATGTTGGATTTAGAGTTCCAAATTCATCTATCTATATATTAGAGAAAAGAGTGAAACCTAAATATAAAAACTGCTACTGTAGACGAACGCTTCAACCTAGAAGCACAAAATTTGGTGAGCCAAGTGGGATCTGTGTACTGATCATTACCACCAAGTATCATCAAGATTGGGTGAAAAAATATTTGCTGTTATTTCGGAAACTCGTTATTTCTTAGAAGCTTGGCAACCCCTCTCAATGAAAGTGCTTTTCCACAGTCTGTGCCTAGGGCTACTTGAAGAGGAAACAAACCATAGAGACAAAACTGAGAACTCCTTTATTTTGTCAAGTTTCAAAGAGCTACTACAATCCATGTTGGATTTAGAGTTCCAAATTCAACTATCTATATAGGAGAGAACAGAGAGAAACCTAAATATAAAAACAGCTACTGTAGACGAACGCTTCAACCTAGAAGAACAAAATTTGGTGAGCCTAGTGTGATTTGTGTACTGATCATTACCACCAAGTATCATCAAGATTGGGTGAAAAAATATTTGCTGGTATTTCGGAAACTTGTAATTTCTTAGAAGCTTGGCAACCCCTCTCAATGAAAGTGCTTTTCCACAGTCTGTGCCTAGGGCTACTTGAAGAGGAAACAAACCATAGAGACAAAAACTCAGAACTCCTTTATTTTGTCAAGTTTCAAAGAGCTACTACAAACCATGTTGGATTTAGAGTTCCAAATTCATCTATCTATATAGGAGAGAACAGAGGGAAACCTAAATATAAAATCTGCTATTGTAGACCAACGTTTCAACCTAGAAGAACAAAATTAGGTGAGCCAAGTGGGATTTGTGTACTGATCATTACCACCAAGTATCATCAAGATTGGGTGAAAAAATATTTGCTGGTATTTTGGAAACACTTTATTTCTTAGAAGCTTGGCAACCCATCTCAATGAAAGTGCTTTCCACAGTCTGTGCCTAGGGCTACTTGAAGAGGAAAGAAACCATAGAGACAAAACTGAGAACTCCTTCATTTTGTCAAGTTTCAAAGAGCTACTACAAACCATGTTGGATTTAGAGTTCCAAATTCATCTATCTATATAGGAGAGAACAGAGGGAAACCTACATATAAAAACTGCTACTGTAGACGAACGCTTCAACCTAGAAGAACAAAATTTGGTGAGCCAAGTCGGATTTGTGTACTGATCATTACCACCAAGTATCATCTAGATTGGGTGAAAAAATATTTGCTGGTATTTCTGAAAATCGTAATTTCTTATAAGCTTGGCAACCCGTCTCAATGAAAGTGCTTTTCCACAGTCTGTGCCTAGGGCTACTTGAAGAGGAAACAAACCATAGAGACAAAACTGAGAACTCCTTTATTTTGTCAAGTTTCAAAGAGCTACTACAAACCATGTTGGATTTAGAGTTCCAAATTCATCTATCTATATATTAGAGAACAGAGAGAAACCTAAATATAAAAACTGCTACTGTAGACGAACGCTTCAACCTAGAAGAACAAAATTTGGTGTGCCAAGTGGGATTTGTGTACTGATCATTACCACCAAGTAACATCAAGATTGGATGAAAAAATATTTGCTGGTATTTCGGAAATTCGTAATTTCTTAGAAGCTTGGCAACACCTCTCAATGAAAGTGCTTTTCCACAGTCTATGCCTAGGGCTATTTGAAGAGGAAACAAACCATAGAGACAAAAGGAGAACTACTTTATTTTGTCAAGTTTCAACCAGCTACTACAAACCATGTTGGATTTAAAGTTCCAAATTCATCTATCTATATAGGAGGGAACAGAGGGAAACCTAAATATAAAAACTGCGACTGTAGACAAACACTTCAACCTAGAAGAACAAAATTTGGTGAGGGAAGTGGGATTTGTGTACTGATCATTACCACCAACTATCATCAAGATTGGGTGAAAAAATATTTGCTGGTATTTCGGAAACTCGTTATTTCTTAGAAGCTTGGCAACCCCTCTCAATGAAAGTGCTATTCCGAAGTCTGTGCCTATGGCTACTTGAAGAGGAAACAAACCATAGAGACAAAAGTGAGAACTCCTTTATTTTGTCAAGTTTCAAAGAGCTACTACAAACCATGTTGGATTTAGAGTTCCAAATTCATCTATCTGTATATGAGAGAAAAGAGTGAAACCTAAATATAACAACTGCTACTGTAGACGAACGCTTCAACCTAGAAGAACAAAAATTTGGTGAGCCAAGTGGGATCTGTGTACTGATCATTACCACAAAGAATCATCAAGATTGGGTGAAAAAATTTTTGCTGGTATTTCGGAAACTCGTTATTTCTTAAAAGCTTGGCAACCCCTCTCAATGAAAGTGCTTTTCCACAGTCTGTGCCTAGGGCTACTTGAAGAGGAAACAAACCATAGAGACAAAACTGAGAACTCCTTTATTTTGTCAAGTTTCAAAGAGCTACTACAATCCATGTTGGATTTAGAGTTCCAAATTCATCTATCTATATAGGAGAGAACAGAGAGAAACCTAAATATAAAAACAGCTACTGTAGACGAACGCTTCAACCTACAAGAACAAAATTTGGTGAGCCTAGTGGGATTTGTGTACTGATCATTACCACCAAGAATCTTCAAGATTGGGTGAAAAAATATTTGCTGGTATTTCGGAAACTTGTAATTTCTTAGAAGCCTGGCAACCACTCTCAATGAAAGTGCTTTTCACAGTCTGTGCCTAGGGCTACTTGAAGAGGAAACAAATCATAGAGAGAAAACTGAGAACTCCTTTATTTTGTCAAGTTTCAAAGAGCTACTATAAACCCTGTTGGATTTAGTGTTCCAAATTCTTCTATCTATATAGGAGAGAACAGAGGGAAACCTAAATATAAAAACTGCTATTGTAGAGCAACGTTTCAACTTAGAAGAACAAAATTTGGTGAGCCAAGTGGGATTTGTGTACTGATCATTACCACCAAGTATCATCAAGATTGGGTGAAAAAATATTTGCTGGTATTTTGGAAACTTGTTATTTCTTAGAAGCTTGGCAACCCATCTAAATGAAAGTGCTTTCCACAGTCTGTGCCTAGGGCTACTTGAAGAGGAAACAAACCATAGAGACAAAACTGAGAACTCCTTTATTTTGTCAAGTTTCAAAGAGCTACTACAAACCATGTTGGATTTAGAGTTCCAAATTCATCTATCTATATAGGAGAGAACAGAGGGAAACCTAAATATAAAAACTGCTACTGTAGACGAACGCTTCAACCTAGAAGAACAAAATTTGGTGAGCCAAGTGGGATTTGTGTACTGATCAATACCACCAAGTATCATCAAGATTGGGTGAAAAAATATTTGCTGGTATTTCGGAAACTCGTAATTTCTTACAAGCTTGGCAACCCCTCTCAATGAAAGTGCTTTTCCACAGTCTGTGCCTAGGGCTACTTGAAGAGGAAACAAACCATAGAGACAAAACTGAGAACTCCTTTATTTTGTCAAGTTTCCAAGAGCTACTACAAACCATGTTGGATTTAGAGTTCCAAATTCATCTATCTATATAGGAGAGAACAGAGGGAAACCTAAACATAAAAACTGCTACTGTAGACGAACGCTTCAACCTGGAAAACAAAATTTGGTGAGCCAAGTGGGATTTGTGTACTGATCATTACCACCAACTATCATCAAGATTGGCTGAAAAAATATTTGCTGGTATTACGGAAACTCGTTATTTCTTAGAAGCTTGGAAACCCCTCTCAATGAAAGTGCTTTTCCACAGTCTGTGCCTAGGGCTACTTGAAGAGGAAACAAACCATAGAGACAAAACTCAGAACTCCTTTATTTTATCAAGTTTCAAAGAGGTACTACAAACCATGTTGTATTTAGAGTTCCAAATTCATCTATCTATATATTAGAGAAAAGAGTGAAACCTAAATATAAAAACTGCTACTGTAGACGAACGCTTCAACCTAGAAGAACAAAATTTGGTGAGCCAAGTGGGATCTGTGTACTGATCATTACCACCAAGTATCATCAAGATTGGGTGAAAAAATTTTTGCTGATATTTCGGAAAGTCGTTATTTCTTAAAAGCTTGGCAACCCCTCTCAATGAAAGTGCTTTTCCACAGTCTGTGCCTAGGGCTACTTGAAGAGGAAACAAACCATAGAGAGAAAACTGAGAACTCCTTTATTTTGTCAAGTTTGAAAGAGCTACTATAAACCCTGTTGGATTTAGTGTTCCAAATTCATCTATCTATATAGGAGAGAACAGAGGGAAACCTAAATATAAAAACTGCTACTGTAGACGAACGCTTCAACCTAGAAGAACAAAATTTGGTGAGCCAAGTGGGGATTTGTGTACTGATCATTACGACCAAGTAACATCAAGATTGGATGAAAAAATATTTGCTGGTATTTCGGAAATTCGTAATTTCTTAGAAGCTTGGCAACACCTCTCAATGAAAGTGCTTTTCCACAGTCTGTGCCTAGGGCTACTTGAAGAGGAAACAAACCATAGAGAGAAAACTGAGAACTCCTTTATTTTGTCAAGTTTCAAAGAGCTACTATAAACCCTGTTGGATTTAGTGTTCCAAATTCTTCTATCTATATAGGAGAGAACAGAGGGAAACCTAAATATAAAATCTGCTATTGTAGACCAACGTTTCAACCTAGAAGAACAAAATTTGGTGAGCCAAGTGGGATTTGTGTACTGATCATTACCACCAAGTATCATCAAGATTGGGTGAAAAAATATTTGCAGGTATTTTGGAAACTCGTTATTTCTTAGAAGCTTGGCAACCCATATCAATGAAAGTGCTTTCCACAGTCTGTGCCTAGGGCTACTTGAAGAGGAAAGAAACCATAGAGACAAAACTGAGAACTCCTTTATTTTTGTCAAGTTTCAAAGAGCTACTACAAACCATGTTGGATTTAGAGTTCCAAATTCATCTATCTATATATTAGAGAACAGAGGGAAACCTACATATAAAAACTGCTACTGTAGACGAACGCTTCAACCTAGAAGAACAAAATTTGGTGAGCCAAGTGGGATTTGTGTACTGATCATTACCACCAAGTATCATCAAGATTGGGTGAAAAAATATTTGCTGGTATTTCGGAAACTCGTAATTTCTTAGAAGCTTGGCAACCCGTCTCAATGAAAGTGCTTTTCCACAGTCTGTGCCTAGGGCTACTTGAAGAGGAAACAAACCATAGAGACAAAACTGAGAACTCCTTTATTTTGTCAAGTTTCAAAGAGCTACTACAAACCATGTTGGATTTAGAGTTCCAAATTCATCTATCTATATAGGAGAGAAAAGAGTGAAACCTAAATATAAAAACTGCTACTGTAGACGCAGGCTTAAACCTAGAAGAACACAATTTAGTGAGCCAAGTGGGATCTGTGTACTGATCATTACCACCAAGTATCATCAAGATTGGGTGAAAAAATTTTTGCTTGTATTTCGGAAACTCGTTATTTCTTAAAAGCTTGGCAACCCCTCTCAATGAAAGTGCTTTTCCACAGTCTGTGCCTAGGGGTACTTGAAGAGGAAACAAACCATAGAGACAAAACTGAGAACTCCTTTATTTTGTCAAGTTTCAAAGAGCTACTACAATCCATGTTGGATTTAAAGTTCCAAATTCACTATCTATATAGGAGAGACCAGAGAGAAACCTAAATATAAAAACAGCTACTGTAGACGAACGCTTCAACCTAGAACACAAAATTTGGTGAGTCAAGTGGGATTTGTGTACTGATCATTACCACCAACTATCATCAAGATTGGCTGAAAAAATATCTGCTGGTATTTCGGAAACTCGTTATTTCTTAGAAGCTTGGAAACCCCTCTCAATGAAAGTGCTTTTCCACAGTCTGTGCCTAGGGCTACTTGAAGAGGAAACAAACCATAGAGACAAAACTCAGAACTCCTTCATTTTGTCAAGTTTCAAAGAGCTACTACAAACCATGTTGGATTTAGAGTTAAAATTCATCTATCTATATAGGAGAGAACAGAGGGAAACCTACATATAAAAACTGCTACTGTAGACGAACGCTTCAACCTAGAAGAACAAAATTTGGTGAGCCAAGTCGGATTTGTGTACTGATCATTACCACCAAGTATCATCTAGATTGGGTGAAAAAATATTTGCTGGTATTTCTGAAAATCGTAATTTCTTATAAGCTTGGCAACCCGTCTCAATGAAAGTGATTTTCCACAGTCTGTGCCTAGGGCTACTTGAAGAGGAAACAAACCATAGAGACAAAACTGAGAACTCCTTTATTTTGTCAAGTTTCAAAGAGCTACTACAAACCATGTTGGATTTAGAGTTCCAAATTCATCTATCTATATATTAGAGAACAGAGAGAAACCTAAATATAAAAACTGCTACTGTAGACGAACGCTTCAACCTAGAAGAACAAAATTTGGTGTGCCAAGTGGGATTTGTGTACTGATCATTACCACCAAGTAACATCAAGATTGGATGAAAAAATATTTGCTGGTATTTCGGAAATTCGTAATTTCTTAGAAGCTTGGCAACACCTCTCAATGAAAGTGCTTTTCCACAGTCTATGCCTAGGGCTATTTGAAGAGGAAACAAACCATAGAGACAAAAGGAGAACTACTTTATTTTGTCAAGTTTCAACCAGCTACTACAAACCATGTTGGATTTAAAGTTCCAAATTCATCTATCTATATAGGAGGGAACAGAGGGAAACCTAAATATAAAAACTGCGACTGTAGACAAACGCTTCAACCTAGAAGAACAAAATTTGGTGAGGGAAGTGGGATTTGTGTACTGATCATTACCACCAACTATCATCAAGATTGGGTGAAAAAATATTTGCTGGTATTTCGGAAACTCGTTATTTCTTAGAAGCTTGGCAACCCCTCTCAATGAAAGTGCTATTCCGAAGTCTGTGCCTATGGCTACTTGAAGAGGAAACAAACCATAGAGACAAAAGTGAGAACTCCTTTATTTTGTCAAGTTTCAAAGAGCTACTACAAACCATGTTGGATTTAGAGTTCCAAATTCATCTATCTGTATATGAGAGAAAAGAGTGAAACCTAAATATAACAACTGCTACTGTAGACGAACGCTTCAACCTAGAAGAACAAAATTTGGTGAGCCAAGTGGGATCTGTGTACTGATCATTACCACAAAGAATCATCAAGATTGGGTGAAAAAATTTTTGCTGGTATTTCGGAAACTCGTTATTTCTTAAAAGCTTGGCAACCCCTCTCAATGAAAGTGCTTTTCCACAGTCTGTGCCTAGGGCTACTTGAAGAGGAAACAAACCATAGAGACAAAACTGAGAACTCCTTTATTTTGTCAAGTTTCAAAGAGCTACTACAATCCATGTTGGATTTAGAGTTCCAAATTCATCTATCTATATAGGAGAGAACAGAGAGAAACCTAAATATAAAAACAGCTACTGTAGACGAACGCTTCAACCTACAAGAACAAAATTTGGTGAGCCTAGTGGGATTTGTGTACTGATCATTACCACCAAGAATCTTCAAGATTGGGTGAAAAAATATTTGCTGGTATTTCGGAAACTTGTAATTTCTTAGAAGCCTGGCAACCACTCTCAATGAACGTGCTTTTCCACAGTCTGTGCCTAGGGCTACTTGAAGAGGAAACAAATCATAGAGAGAAAACTGAGAACTCCTTTATTTTGTCAAGTTTCAAAGAGCTACTATAAACCCTGTTGGATTTAGTGTTCCAAATTCTTCTATCTATATAGGAGAGAACAGAGGGAAACCTAAATATAAAAACTGCTATTGTAGACCAACGTTTCAACTTAGAAGAACAAAATTTGGTGAGCCAAGTGGGATTTGTGTACTGATCATTACCACCAAGTATCATCAAGATTGGGTGAAAAAATATTTGCTGGTATTTTGGAAACTTGTTATTTCTTAGAAGCTTGGCAACCCATCTAAATGAAAGTGCTTTCCACAGTCTGTGCCTAGGGCTACTTGAAGAGGAAACAAACCATAGAGACAAAACTGAGAACTCCTTTATTTTGTCAAGTTTCAAAGAGCTACTACAAACCATGTTGGATTTAGAGTTCCAAATTCATCTATCTATATAGGAGAGAACAGAGGGAAACCTAAATATAAAAACTGCTACTGTAGACGAACGCTTCAACCTAGAAGAACAAAATTTGGTGAGCCAAGTGGGATTTGTGTACTGATCAATACCACCAAGTATCATCAAGATTGGGTGAAAAAATATTTGCTGGTATTTCGGAAACTCGTAATTTCTTACAAGCTTGGCAACCCCTCTCAATGAAAGTGCTTTTCCACAGTCTGTGCCTAGGGCTACTTGAAGAGGAAACAAACCATAGAGACAAAACTGAGAACTCCTTTATTTTGTCAAGTTTCCAAGAGCTACTACAAACCATGTTGGATTTAGAGTTCCAAATTCATCTATCTATATAGGAGAGAACAGAGGGAAACCTAAATATAAAAACTGCTACTGTAGACGAACGCTTCAACCTGGAAAACAAAATTTGGTGAGCCAAGTGGGATTTGTGTACTGATCATTACCACCAACTATCATCAAGATTGGCTGAAAAAATATTTGCTGGTATTACGGAAACTCGTTATTTCTTAGAAGCTTGGAAACCCCTCTCAATGAAAGTGCTTTTCCACAGTCTGTGCCTAGGGCTACTTGAAGAGGAAACAAACCATAGAGACAAAACTCAGAACTCCTTTATTTTATCAAGTTTCAAAGAGGTACTACAAACCATGTTGTATTTAGAGTTCCAAATTCATCTATCTATATATTAGAGAAAAGAGTGAAACCTAAATATAAAAACTGCTACTGTAGACGAACGCTTCAACCTAGAAGAACAAAATTTGGTGAGCCAAGTGGGATCTGTGTACTGATCATTACCACCAAGTATCATCAAGATTGGGTGAAAAAATTTTTGCTGATATTTCGGAAAGTCGTTATTTCTTAAAAGCTTGGCAACCCCTCTCAATGAAAGTGCTTTTCCACAGTCTGTGCCTAGGGCTACTTGAAGAGGAAACAAACCATAGAGAGAAAACTGAGAACTCCTTTATTTTGTCAAGTTTGAAAGAGCTACTATAAACCCTGTTGGATTTAGTGTTCCAAATTCATCTATCTATATAGGAGAGAACAGAGGGAAACCTAAATATAAAAACTGCTACTGTAGACGAACGCTTCAACCTAGAAGAACAAAATTTGGTGAGCCAAGTGGGATTTGTGTACTGATCATTACGACCAAGTAACATCAAGATTGGATGAAAAAATATTTGCTGGTATTTCGGAAATTCGTAATTTCTTAGAAGCTTGGCAACACCTCTCAATGAAAGTGCTTTTCCACAGTCTGTGCCTAGGGCTACTTGAAGAGGAAACAAACCATAGAGAGAAAACTGAGAACTCCTTTATTTTGTCAAGTTTCAAAGAGCTACTATAAACCCTGTTGGATTTAGTGTTCCAAATTCTTCTATCTATATAGGAGAGAACAGAGGGAAACCTAAATATAAAATCTGCTATTGTAGACCAACGTTTCAACCTAGAAGAACAAAATTTGGTGAGCCAAGTGGGATTTGTGTACTGATCATTACCACCAAGTATCATCAAGATTGGGTGAAAAAATATTTGCTGGTATTTTGGAAACTCGTTATTTCTTAGAAGCTTGGCAACCCATCTCAATGAAAGTGCTTTCCACAGTCTGTGCCTAGGGCTACTTGAAGAGGAAAGAAACCATAGAGACAAAACTGAGAACTCCTTTATTTTGTCAAGTTTCAAAGAGCTACTACAAACCATGTTGGATTTAGAGTTCCAAATTCATCTATCTATATATTAGAGAACAGAGGGAAACCTACATATAAAAACTGCTACTGTAGACGAACGCTTCAACCTAGAAGAACAAAATTTGGTGAGCCAAGTGGGATTTGTGTACTGATCATTACCACCAAGTATCATCAAGATTGGGTGAAAAAATATTTGCTGGTATTTCGGAAACTCGTAATTTCTTAGAAGCTTGGCAACCCGTCTCAATGAAAGTGCTTTTCCACAGTCTGTGCCTAGGGCTACTTGAAGAGGAAACAAACCATAGAGACAAAACTGAGAACTCCTTTATTTTGTCAAGTTTCAAAGAGCTACTACAAACCATGTTGGATTTAGAGTTCCAAATTCATCTATCTATATAGGAGAGAAAAGAGTGAAACCTAAATATAAAAACTGCTACTGTAGACGCAGGCTTAAACCTAGAAGAACACAATTTAGTGAGCCAAGTGGGATCTGTGTACTGATCATTACCACCAAGTATCATCAAGATTGGGTGAAAAAATTTTTGCTTGTATTTCGGAAACTCGTTATTTCTTAAAAGCTTGGCAACCCCTCTCAATGAAAGTGCTTTTCCACAGTCTGTGCCTAGGGGTACTTGAAGAGGAAACAAACCATAGAGACAAAACTGAGAACTCCTTTATTTTGTCAAGTTTCAAAGAGCTACTACAATCCATGTTGGATTTAAAGTTCCAAATTCACTATCTATATAGGAGAGACCAGAGAGAAACCTAAATATAAAAACAGCTACTGTAGACGAACGCTTCAACCTAGAAGAACAAAATTTGGTGAGCCAAGTGTGATTTGTGTACTGATCATTACCACCAAGTATCATCAAGATTGGGTTAAAAAGTATTTGCTGGTATTTCGGAAACTCGTAATTTCTTAGAACCTTGGTAACCCCTCTCAATGAAAGTGCTTTTCCACAGTCTGTGCCTAGGGCTACTTAAAGAGGAAACAAACCATAGAGACAAAACTGAGAACTCCTTTATTTTGTCAAGTTTCAAAGAGCTACTACAAACCATGTTGGATTTAGAGTTCCAAATTCATCTATCTATATAGGAGAGAACAGAGGGAAACCTAAATATAAAAACTGCGACTGTAGACGAACGCTTCAACCTAGAAAACAAAATTTGGTGAGCCAAGTGGGATTTGTGTACTGATCATTACCACCAACTATCATCAAGATTGGCTGAAAAAATATCTGCTGGTATTTCGGAAACTCGTTATTTCTTAGAAGTTTGGAAACCCCTCTCAATGAAAGTGCTTTTCCACAGTCTGTGCCTAGGGCTACTTGAAGAGGAAACAAACCATAGAGACAAAACTCAGAACTCCTTTATTTTGTCAAGTTTCAAAGAGGTACTACAAACCATGTTGTATTTAGAGTTCCAAATTCATCTATCTATATATTAGAGAAAAGAGTGAAACCTAAATATAAAAACTGCTACTGTAGACGAACGCTTCAACCTAGAAGCACAAAATTTGGTGAGCCAAGTGATATCTGTGTACTGATCATTACCACCAAGTATCATCAAGATTGGGTGAAAAAATTTTTGCTGGTATTTCGGAAACTCGTTATTTCTTAAAAGCTTGGCAACCCCTCTCAATGAAAGTGCTTTTCCACAGTCTGTGCCTAGGGCTACTTGAAGAGGAAACAAACCATAGAGACAAAACTGAGAACTCCTTTATTTTGTCAAGTTTCAAAGAGCTACTACACTCCATGTTGGATTTAGAGTTCCAAATTCATCTATCTATATAGGAGAGAACAGAGAGAAACCTAAATATAAAAACAGCTACTGTAGACGAACGCTTCAACCTAGAAGAACAAAATTTGGTGAGCCTAGTGTGATTTGTGTACTGATCATTACCACCAAGTATCATCAAGATTGGGTGAAAAAATATTTGCTGGTATTTCGGAAACTTGTAATTTCTTAGAAGCCTGGCAACCACTCTCAATGAAAGTGCTTTTCTACAGTCTGTGCCTAGGGCTACTTGAAGAGGAAACAAACCATAGAGACAAAACGGAGAACTACTTTATTTTGTCAAGTTTCAACTAGCTACTACTAACCATGTTGGATTTAGAGTTCCAAATTCATCTATCTATATAGGCGGGAACAGAGGAAAACCTAAATATAAAAACTGCGACTGTAGACGAACGCTTCAACCTAGAAGAACAAAATTTGGTGAGCCAAGTGGGATTTGTGTACTGATCATTAGCACCAAGTATCATTAAGATTGGGTGAAAAAATATTTGCTGGTATTTCGGAAACTCGTTATTTCTTAGAAGCATGGCAACCCCTCTCAATGAAAGTGCTTTTCCACAGTGTGTGCTTAGGTCTACTTGAAGAGGAAACAAACCATAGAGACAAAACTGAGAACTCCTTTATTTTTTTCAAGTTTCAAAGAGCTACTACAATCCATGTTGGATTTAGAGTTCCAAATTCATCTATCTATATAGGAGAGAACAGAGAGAAACCTAAATATAAAAACAGCTACTGTAGACGAACGCTTCAACCTAGAAGAACAAAATTTGGTGAGCCTAGTGTGATTTGTGTACTGATCATTACCACCAAGTATCATCAAGATTGGGTGAAAAAATATTTGCTGGTATTTCGGAAACTTGTAATTCTTTAGAAGCCTGGCAACCACTCTCAATGAAAGTGCTTTTCCACAGTCTGTGCCTAGGGCTACTTGAAGAGGAAACACACCATAGAGAGAAAACTGAGAACTCCTTTATTTTGTCAAGTTTCAAAGAGCTACTATAAACCATGTTGGATTTAGTGTTCCAAATTCATCTATCTATATAGGAGAGAACAGAGGGAAACCTAAATATAAAAACTGCTATTGTAGACCAACGTTTCAACCTAGAAGAACAAAATTTGGTGAGCCAAGTGGGATTTGTGTACTGATCATTACCACCAAGTATCATCAAGATTGGTGAAAAAATATTTGCTGGTATTTTGGAAACTCGTTATTTCTTAGAAGCTTGGCAACCCATCTCAATGAAAGTGCTTTCCACAGTCTGTGCCTAGGGCTACTTGAAGAGGAAACAAACCATAGAGACAAAACTGAGAACTCCTTTATTTTGTCAAGTTTCAAAGAGCTACTAGAAACCATGTTGGATTTAGAGTTCCAAATTCATCTATCTATATAGGAGAGAACAGAGGGAAACCTAAATATAAAAACTGCTACTGTAGACGAACGCTTCAACCTAGAAGAACAAAATTTGGTGAGCCGAGTGTGATTTGTGTACTGATCATTACCACCAAGTATCATCAAGATTGGGTGAAAAAATATTTGCTGGTATTTCGGAAACTCGTAATTTCTTAGAAGCTTGGTAACCCCTCTCAATGAAAGTGCTTTTCCACAGTCTGTGCCTAGGGCTACTTGAAGAGGAAACAAACCATAGAGACAAAACTGAGAACTCCTTTATTTTGTCAAGTTTCAAAGAGCTACTACAATCCATGTTGGATTTAGAGTTCCAAATTCATCTATCTATATAGGAGAGAACAGAGAGAAACCTAAATATAAAAACAGCTACTGTAGACGAACGCTTCAACCTAGAAGAACAAAATTTGGTGAGCCAAGTGGGATCTGTGTACTGATCATTACCACCAAGTATCATCAAGATTGGGTGAAAAAATTTTTGCTGGTATTTCGGAAACTCGTTATTTCTTAAAAGCTTGGCAACCCCTCTCAATGAAAGTGCTTTTCCACAGTCTGTGCCTAGGGCTACTTGAAGAGGAAACAAACCATAGAGAGAAAACTGAGAACTCCTTTATTTTGTCAAGTTTCAAAGAGCTACTATAAACCCTGTTGGATTTAGTGTTCCAAATTCATCTATCTATATAGGAGAGAACAGAGGGAAACCTAAATATAAAAACTGCTACTGTAGACGAATGCTTCAACCTAGAAGAACAAAATTTGGTGAGCCAAGTGGGATTTGTGTACTGATCATTACGACCAAGTAACATCAAGATTGGATGAAAAAATATTTGCTGGTATTTCGGAAATTCGTAATTTCTTAGAACCTTGGCAACACCTCTCAATGAAAGTGCTTTTCCACAGTCTGTGCCTAGGGCTACTTGAAGAGGAAACAAACCATAGAGAGAAAACTGAGAACTCCTTTATTTTGTCAAGTTTCAAAGAGCTACTATAAACCCTGTTGGATTTAGTGTTCCAAATTCTTCTATCTATATAGTAGAGAACAGAGGGAAACCTAAATATAAAATCTGCTATTGTAGACCAACGTTTCAACCTAGAAGAACAAAATTTGGTGAGCCAAGTGGGATTTGTGTACTGATCATTACCACCAAGTATCATCAAGATTGGGTGAAAAAATATTTGCTGGTATTTTGGAAACTCGTTATTTCTTAGAAGCTTGGCAACCCATATCAATGAAAGTGCTTTCCACAGTCTGTGCCTAGGGCTACTTGAAGAGGAAAGAAACCATAGAGACAAAACTGAGAACTCCTTTATTTTCTCAAGTTTCAAAGAGCTACTACAAACCATGTTGGATTTAGAGTTCCAAATTCATCTATCTATATAGGAGAGAACAGAGGGAAATCTACATATAAAAACTGCTACTGTAGACGAACGCTTCAACCTAGAAGAACAAAATTTGGTGAGCCAAGTGGGATTTGTGTACTGATCATTACCACCAAGTATCATCAAGATGGGGTGAAAAAATATTTGCTGGTATTTCGGAAACTCGTAATTTCTTAGAAGCTTGGCAACCCGTCTCAATGAAAGTGCTTTTCCACATTCTGTGCCTAGGGCTACTTGAAGAGGAAACAAACCATAGAGACAAAACTGAGAACTCCTTTATTTTGTCAAGTTTCAAAGAGCTACTACAAACCATGTTGGATTTAGAGTTCCAAATTCATCTATCTATATAGGAGAGAAAAGTGTGAAACCTAAATATAAAAACTGCTACTGTAGACGCAGGCTTAAACCTAGAAGAACACAATTTAGTGAGCCAAGTGGGATCTGTGTACTGATCATTACCACCAAGTATCATCAAGATTGGGTGAAAAAATTTTTGCTGGTATTTCGGAAACTCGTTATTTCTTAAAAGCTTGGCAACCCCTCTCAATGAAAGTGCTTTTCCACAGTCTGTGCCTAGGGCTACTTGAAGAGGAAACAAACCATAGAGACAAAACTGAGAACTCCTTTATTTTGTCAAGTTTCAAAGAGCTACTACAATCCATGTTGGATTTAGAGTTCCAAATTCACTATCTATATAGGAGAGAACAGAGAGAAACCTAAATATAAAAACAGCTACTGTAGACGAACGCTTCAACCTAGAAGAACAAAATTTGGTGAGCCAAAGTGTGATTTGTGTACTGATCATTACCACCAAGTATCATCAAGATTGGGTTAAAAAGTATTTGCTGGTATTTCGGAAACTCGTAATCTTAGAACCATGGTAACCCCTCTCAATGAAAGTGCTTTTCCACAGTCTGTGCCTAGGGCTACTTGAAGAGGAAACAAACCATAGAGACAAAACTGAGAACTCCTTTATTTTGTCAAGTTTCAAAGAGCTACTACAAACCATGTTGGATTTAGAGTTCCAAATTCATCTATCTATATAGGAGAGAACAGAGGGAAACCTAAATATAAAAAACTGCTACTGTAGACGAACGCTTCAACCTAGAAAACAAAATTTGGTGAGCCAAGTGGGATTTGTGTACTGATCATTACCACCAACAATCATCAAGATTGGCTGAAAAAATATCTGCTGGTATTTCGGAAACTCGTTATTTCTTAGAAGCTTGGAAACCCCTCTCAATGAAAGTGCTTTTCCACAGTCTGTGCCTAGGGCTACTTGAAGAGGAAACAAACCATAGAGACAAAACTCAGAACTCCTTTATTTTGTCAAGTTTCAAAGAGGTACTACAAACCATGTTGTATTTAGAGTTCCAAATTCATCTATCTATATATTAGAGAAAAGAGTGAAACCTAAATATAAAAACAGCTACTGTAGACGAACGCTTCAACCTAGAAGAACAAAATTTGGTGAGCCTAGTGTGATTTGTGTACTGATCATTACCACCAAGTATCATCAAGATTGGGTGAAAAAATATTTGCTGGTATTTCGGAAACTCGTTATTTCTTAGAAGCTTGGCAACCCTCTCAATGAAAGTGCTATTCCACAGTCTGTGCCTAGGGCTACTTGAAGAGGAAACAAACCATAGAGACAAAACTCAGAACACCTTTATTTTGTCAAGTTTCAAAGAGCTACTACAAACCATGTTGGATTTAGAGTTCCAAATTCATCTATCTGTATATGAGAGAAAAGATTGAAACCTAAATATAAAAACTGCTACTGTAGACACAGGCTTAAACCTAGAAGAACACAATTTAGTGAGCCAAGTGGGATCTGTGTACAGATCATTACCACCAAGTATCATCAAGTTTGGGTGAAAAAATTTTTGCTGGTATTTCGAAAACTCGTTATTTCTTAAAAGCTTGGCAACCCCTCTCAATGAAAGTGCTTTTCCACAGTCTATGCCTAGGGGCTACTTGAAGAGGAAACAAACCATAGAGACAAAACTGAGAACTCCTTTATTTTGTCAAGTTTCAAAGAGCTACTACAATCCATGTTGGATTTAGAGTTCCAAATTCATCTATCTATATAGGAGAGAACAGAAGGAAACCTAAATATAAAAACTGCTACTGTAGACGAAAGCTTCAAACTAGAAGAACAAAATTTGGTGAGCCAAGTGGGATTTGTGTACTGATCATTAGCACCAAGTATCATTAAGATTGGGTGAAAAAATATTTGCTGGTATTTCGGAAACTCGTTATTTCTTAGAAGCATGGCAACCCCTCTCAATGAAAGTGCTTTTCCACAGTCTGTGCCTAGGGCTACTTGAAGAGGAAACAAACCATAGAGACAAAACTGAGAACTCCTTTATTTTTTTCAAGTTTCAAAGAGCTACTACAATCCATGTGGATTTAGAGTTCCAAATTCATCTATCTATATAGGAGAGAACAGAGAGAAACCTAAATATAAAAACAGCTACTGTAGACGAACGCTTCAACCTAGAAGAACAAAATTTGGTGAGCCTAGTGTGATTTGTGTACTGATCATTACCACCAAGTATCATCAATATTGGGTGAAAATTATTTGCTGGTATTTCGGAAACTTGTAATTCTTTAGAAGCCTGGCAACCACTCTCAATGAAAGTGCTTTTCCACAGTCTGTGCCTAGGGCTACTTGAAGAGGAAACACACCATAGAGAGAAAACTGAGAACTCCTTTATTTTGTCAAGTTTCAAAGAGCTACTATAAACCATGTTGGATTTAGTGTTCCAAATTCATCTATCTTTATAGGAGAGAACAGAGGGAAACCTAAATATAAAAACTGCTATTGTAGACCAACGTTTCAACCTAGAAGAACAAAATTTGGTGAGCCAAGTGGGATTTGTGTACTGATCATTACCACCAAGTATCATCAAGATTGGTGAAAAAATAATTTGCTGGTATTTTGGAAACTCGTTATTTCTTAGAAGCTTGGCAACCCATCTCAATGAAAGTGCTTTCCACAGTCTGTGCCTAGGGCTACTTGAAGAGGAAACAAACCATAGAGACAAAACTGAGAACTCCTTTATTTTGTCAAGTTTCAAAGAGCTACTAGAAACCATGTTGGATTTAGAGTTCCAAATTCATCTATCTATATAGGAGAGAACAGAGGGAAACCTAAATATAAAAACTGCTACTGTAGACGAACGCTTCAACCTAGAAGAACAAAATTTGGTGAGCCGAGTGTGATTTGTGTACTGATCATTACCACCAAGTATCATCAAGATTGGGTGAAAAAATATTTGCTGGTATTTCGGAAACTCGTAATTTCTTAGAAGCTTGGTAACCCCTCTCAATGAAAGTGCTTTTCCACAGTCTGTGCCTAGGGCTACTTGAAGAGGAAACAAACCATAGAGACAAAACTGAGAACTCCTTTATTTTGTCAAGTTTCAAAGAGCTACTACAATCCCATGTTGGATTTAGAGTTCCAAATTCATCTATCTATATAGGAGAGAACAGAGAGAAACCTAAATATAAAAACAGCTACTGTAGACGAACGCTTCAACCTAGAAGAACAAAATTGGTGAGCCAAGTGGATCTGTGTACTGATCATTACCACCAAGTATCATCAAGATTGGGTGAAAAAATTTTTGCTGGTATTTCGGAAACTCGTTATTTCTTAAAAGCTTGGCAACCCCTCTCAATGAAAGTGCTTTTCCACAGTCTGTGCCTAGGGCTACTTGAAGAGGAAACAAACCATAGAGAGAAAACTGAGAACTCCTTTATTTTGTCAAGTTTCAAAGAGCTACTATAAACCCTGTTGGATTTAGTGTTCCAAATTCATCTATCTATATAGGAGAGAACAGAGGGAAACCTAAATATAAAAACTGCTACTGTAGACGAATGCTTCAACCTAGAAGAACAAAATTTGGTGAGCCAAGTGGGATTTGTGTACTGATCATTACGACCAAGTAACATCAAGATTGGATGAAAAAATATTTGCTGGTATTTCGGAAATTCGTAATTTCTTAGAAGCTTGGCAACACCTCTCAATGAAAGTGCTTTTCCACAGTCTGTGCCTAGGGCTACTTGAAGAGGAAACAAACCATAGAGAGAAAACTGAGAACTCCTTTATTTTGTCAAGTTTCAAAGAGCTACTATAAACCCTGTTGGATTTAGTGTTCCAAATTCTTCTATCTATATAGTAGAGAACAGAGGGAAACCTAAATATAAAAATCTGCTATTGTAGACCAACGTTTCAACCTAGAAGAACAAAATTTGGTGAGCCAAGTGGGATTTGTGTACTGATCATTACCACCAAGTATCATCAAGATTGGGTGAAAAAATATTTGCTGGTATTTTGGAAACTCGTTATTTCTTAGAAGCTTGGCAACCCATATCAATGAAAGTGCTTTCCACAGTCTGTGCCTAGGGCTACTTGAAGAGGAAAGAAACCATAGAGACAAAACTGAGAACTCCTTTATTTTCTCAAGTTTCAAAGAGCTACTACAAACCATGTTGGATTTAGAGTTCCAAATTCATCTATCTATATAGGAGAGAACAGAGGGAAATCTACATATAAAAACTGCTACTGTAGACGAACGCTTCAACCTAGAAGAACAAAATTTGGTGAGCCAAGTGGGATTTGTGTACTGATCATTACCACCAAGTATCATCAAGATGGGGTGAAAAAATATTTGCTGGTATTTCGGAAACTCGTAATTTCTTAGAAGCTTGGCAACCCGTCTCAATGAAAGTGCTTTTTCCACATTCTGTGCCTAGGGCTACTTGAAGAGGAAACAAACCATAGAGACAAAACTGAGAACTCCTTTATTTTGTCAAGTTTCAAAGAGCTACTACAAACCATGTTGGATTTAGAGTTCCAAATTCATCTATCTATATAGGAGAGAAAAGAGTGAAACCTAAATATAAAAACAGCTACTGTAGACGCAGGCTTAAACCTAGAAGAACACAATTTAGTGAGCCAAGTGGGATCTGTGTACTGATCATTACCACCAAGTATCATCAAGATTGGGTGAAAAAAATTTTTGCTGGTATTTCGGAAACTCGTTATTTCTTAAAAGCTTGGCAACCCCTCTCAATGAAAGTGCTTTTCCACAGTCTGTGCCTAGGGCTACTTGAAGAGGAAACAAACCATAGAGACAAAACTGAGAACTCCTTTATTTTGTCAAGTTTCAAAGAGCTACTACAATCCATGTTGGATTTAGAGTTCCAAATTCACTATCTATATAGGAGAGAACAGAGAGAAACCTAAATATAAAAACAGCTACCTGTAGACGAACGCTTCAACCTAGAAGAACAAATTTGGTGAGCCAAGTGTGATTTGTGTACTGATCATTACCACCAAGTATCATCAAGATTGGGTTAAAAAGTATTTGCTGGTATTTCGGAAACTCGTAATCTTAGAACCATGGTAACCCCTCTCAATGAAAGTGCTTTTCCACAGTCTGTGCCTAGGGCTACTTGAAGAGGAAACAAACCATAGAGACAAAACTGAGAACTCCTTTATTTGTCAAGTTTCAAAGAGCTACTACAAACCATGTTGGATTTAGAGTTCCAAATTCATCTATCTATATAGGAGAGAACAGAGGGAAACCTAAATATAAAAACTGCTACTGTAGACGAACGCTTCAACCTAGAAAACAAAATTTGGTGAGCCAAGTGGGATTTGTGTACTGATCATTACCACCAACAATCATCAAGATTGGCTGAAAAAATATCTGCTGGTATTTCGGAAACTCGTTATTTCTTAGAAGCTTGGAAACCCCTCTCAATGAAAGTGCTTTTCCACAGTCTGTGCCTAGGGCTACTTGAAGAGGAAACAAACCATAGAGACAAAACTCAGAACTCCTTTATTTTGTCAAGTTTCAAAGAGGTACTACAAACCATGTTGTATTTAGAGTTCCAAATTCATCTATCTATATATTAGAGAAAAGAGTGAAACCTAAATATAAAAACAGCTACTGTAGACGAACGCTTCAACCTAGAAGAACAAAATTTGGTGAGCCTAGTGTGATTTGTGTACTGATCATTACCACCAAGTATCATCAAGATTGGGTGAAAAATATTTGCTGGTATTTCGGAAACTCGTTATTTCTTAGAAGCTTGGCAACCCCTCTCAATGAAAGTGCTATTCCACAGTCTGTGCCTAGGGCTACTTGAAGAGGAAACAAAACCATAGAGACAAAACTCAGAACACCTTTATTTTGTCAAGTTTCAAAGAGTACTACAAACCATGTTGGATTTAGAGTTCCAAATTCATCTATCTGTATATGAGAGAAAAGATTGAAACCTAAATATAAAAACTGCTACTGTAGACACAGGCTTAAACCTAGAAGAACACAATTTAGTGAGCCAAGTGGGATCTGTGTACAGATCATTACCACCAAGTATCATCAAGTTTGGGTGAAAAAATTTTGCTGGTATTTCGAAAACTCGTTATTTCTTAAAAGCTTGGCAACCCCTCTCAATGAAAGTGCTTTTCCACAGTCTATGCCTAGGGCTACTTGAAGAGGAAACAAACCATAGAGACAAAACTGAGAACTCCTTTATTTTGTCAAGTTTCAAAGAGCTACTACAATCCATGTTGGATTTAGAGTTCCAAATTCATCTATCTATATAGGAGAGAACAGAAGGAAACCTAAATATAAAAACTGCTACTGTAGACGAAAGCTTCAAACTAGAAGAACAAAATTTGGTGAGCCAAGTGGGATTTGTGTACTGATCATTAGCACCAAGTATCATTAAGATTGGGTGAAAAAATATTTGCTGGTATTTCGGAAACTCTTTATTTCTTAGAAGCATGGCAACCCCTCTCAATGAAAGTGCTTTTCCACAGTCTGTGCCTAGGGCTACTTGAAGAGGAAACAAACCATAGAGACAAAACTGAGAACTCCTTTATTTTTTCAAGTTTCAAAGAGCTACTACAATCCATGTTGGATTTAGAGTTCCAAATTCATCTATCTATATAGGAGAGAACAGAGAGAAACCTAAATATAAAAACAGCTACTGTAGACGAACGCTTCAACCTAGAAGAACAAAATTTGGTGAGCCTAGTGTGATTTGTGTTACTGATCATTACCACCAAGTATCATCAATATTGGGTGAAAAATTATTTGCTGGTATTTCGGAAACTTGTAATTCTTTAGAAGCCTGGCAACCACTCTCAATGAAAGTGCTTTTCCACAGTCTGTGCCTAGGGCTACTTGAAGAGGAAACACACCATAGAGAGAAAACTGAGAACTCCTTTATTTTGTCAAGTTTCAAAGAGCTACTATAAACCATGTTGGATTTAGTGTTCCAAATTCATCTATCTATATAGGAGAGAACAGAGGGAAACCTAAATATAAAAACTGCTATTGTAGACCAACGTTTCAACCTAGAAGAACAAAATTTGGTGAGCCAGTGGGATTTGTGTACTGATCATTACCACCAAGTATCATCAAGATTGGTGAAAAAATATTTGCTGGTATTTTGGAAACTCGTTATTTCTTAGAAGCTTGGCAACCCATCTCAATGAAAGTGCTTTCCACAGTCTGTGCCTAGGGCTACTTGAAGAGGAAACAAACCATAGAGACAAAACTGAGAACTCCTTTATTTTGTCAAGTTTCAAAGAGCTACTAGAAACCATGTTGGATTTAGAGTTCCAAATTCATCTATCTATATAGGAGAGAACAGAGGGGAAACCTAAATATAAAAACTGCTACTGTAGACGAACGCTTCAACCTAGAAGAACAAAATTTGGTGAGCCAAGTGGGATTTGTGTACTGATCATTACCACCAAGTATCATCAAGATTGGGTGAAAAAATATTTGCTGGTATTTCGGAAACTCGTAATTTCTTAGAAGCTTGGTAACCCCTCT